>NW_020629331.1:0-426 GCF_003573695.1 Papaver somniferum
CCTTGTTTAGGCATTCGATTAGACTTGAATAACCGAAACCTCACTTTGATAAGACAAACTAAGATCAGAATTAACTTAGTTTCTTATCCGGAATCGAATTGGACTAAACAACTCATCCCATACACAAATTATTTCGTTAAGCCATAAATAATTCATACAAACCAAAATAAATCAACTTGCATAATTATTCACCTCAACTGGAAGCAATTGAAACAACATAGACATTAAAAGCACCGCAATTGCACCTTAATTTTGTAAGCCTAAACAATTGATACCATACAAAAGCAAGAAAACAATAGTTTTTCTTAACCGAAACCAATTGAATCACACACACATCAATTGTACCGAAATTTTGTAAGCCTAAACAATTGATACCATACAATAAAGCAAGATAACAATAGTTTTTCTTAACCGGAACCAATTGAA
>NW_020629331.1:626-970 GCF_003573695.1 Papaver somniferum
AATTAACAGCTGAGAGTCATTCTTGTGACTAACTTTTGGTCCCTTCTTGGCTATAGAGGACTTCGGGACCCATTTAGAGTTGGGTTTCGCAGGAGCAGCCTTCTCCTTCATACCATTAGGATCATTGTCCTTTTGAATATTTTGCGAAACACTCTTTCTTCAATTTGGAACATCAGATCTTGTTTTTGCATTTAAAATGTCATCTCTCTTTCTATAATTGGGTATTTTATGAGATGACCTTGTCGAGTGATATGCAAAATTTGAACTATCATTATAATAATTATTTTGCCTAAACTTAAGACAATAACGATCTGAGTTCTTATGAGGAGAAAACTTAGCCAATT
>NW_020629332.1:0-241 GCF_003573695.1 Papaver somniferum
TAATTGGACCTTTGTGTCATTGACTGTTAGTTGACACTGTTGGATTGGGCTTTAGATTATTGGGCCGAGTTTAGTGAATTTGGGTTTAGGGTTAGTTTTACTAGTTCGATGATTTGGACCTCTTATGGTCCGAATTAACTTTCGGTTCCTTCTAAAAAGTTGTAGATATTCATAAGACTTAAATAAGGACTATATAATCAATCTAATTGGATTACTAAGCTCTTAGTCATGTTAAGATAGA
>NW_020629332.1:252-490 GCF_003573695.1 Papaver somniferum
CAAAGTTGTAGATATTCATAAGACTTAAATAAGGACTATATAATCAATCTAATTGGATTACTAAGCTCTTAGTCATGTTAAGATAGAGAATAAGATACCTTAATGGGATTAGAACCATTAGATAGTATTGTATGATTCTTGTGTGAGCCTTTTGGCTAAACTCTTAGAGTTCTTGTATAAATAACAGTTAGTCTATTAACAATGATCGATTCAAAGGATGAACAGTGGATCGTGGATC
>NW_020629332.1:690-1000 GCF_003573695.1 Papaver somniferum
GACCATTTTACAAGATTACCTTCATACTCGTTTTCCCGAGCCTAATGATGTCCATGAAGGAGTTCAGTTATTAGAAACCCATCCTCTGGTTGATGTGGTTTGCCCAGGCTATGATACCCAGTTTGACTTTGTTTTCCCACCAAATAGTTTTCTTCCAACTGTGGGAACGTTTTAAATGAGTCGAATATTAAGTTTTGAGACTAAGCCTAAGTACTTTAGGTTAATATAATCGATACATTTTCCTAAGAATGACCACTACTCTCACTGTGGTCAACTATGTAAGTCATATCTGATTGACTTAGAGGATCCG
>NW_020629333.1:0-647 GCF_003573695.1 Papaver somniferum
TTATCTAGTTTCCCACCAACGGTACTAATATAGCTTCTCAATCCCAAAGAAGACTTTAAAACGAGCGACCGTAAGATATTTCGCCTAATTAGGTTACTCTTCTCTCCGAGTAGGCGGATTCACCAGTAGCAACACAACAAGAGGTAGTTTGCTGTTACGAAGGATTAGTTTGCTAGAAATGCAAACTTCAATATTTATATACAAGGAAGTTTGGACACCAAGGAATTTCCAAAACCAAAAATATTCTCAAGATATTCATTAAGGCACAAACTCGGTTTCCATAATTTCTGGAAATGCTTTGTCTAAAAATAATGATCGAAATCTCTTGGAAAATCTCTAATTAGTAAATGCACATTACTAATTCTTATTTTCCTAAAAATGAAATTAATAACCTTAATTAAAAGATTCTTAACTTATTTATAATTTGATCCCGGGATTCTCTTCTCTTAGATATTAAGGAATAACTTTGAACAATTAAAGATTAACTTTCACAGCACGTGTTCAAAGTATGTCGACATCCTTACTTTGTAAGTCCTCTTTCATACTTACAACCTTGAAACTGATTTTCCACACTTCCAAACAAGTTTAGAATTGGTTCATCTGACTTTCAAGAACTATGTGATTGATTAAGAACACTCAATCACAAA
>NW_020629333.1:658-1000 GCF_003573695.1 Papaver somniferum
ATTGGTTCATCTGACTTTCAAGAACTATGCGATTGATTAAGAAAACTCAATCACAAATCGTGGGTGTAACGGTTCTACCAAAACAAGTTTCGGTTCTACCTCCATGTGAGTATTGTGCTTAGTCACACTAGCTTTCCAGAATTCGGTTGACTAGGTACTGGGATCGTTACCCACATATATATGGTATCTAAATTATATGTGTTGCATATGTCCATAATAGTGGTTCCCCTTTGCCTAAAAACATGCTTCACATGTCCATGGGATTGGTTCCCCTTTCTGCTATAAACTTGCTTCACCTCATACAAGGATCGATTCTCCTTTGTGATGTACTGCACCTCCTAC
>NW_020629334.1:0-492 GCF_003573695.1 Papaver somniferum
TATAAAATCATAAAGTAATAGCCGAAATATCTGTGGGTCATCAAAACCAAATAGAGCTATCACAAGTAAAAGGAATCTGCAACATGCCAAGAAAATGAACAAATAAAGCACACCCTTGTCTAGTTTCCTGTTTAAGACAACTACATCTAGTTGTGGTTCAGGTTCAGGATCTATAACTGGGTCCAGATAAAATATTTTCATGGGTTGCATTTCCTCATAGGTTAAATCTAAATGTTCAGGTTCTAAAGTCTGGAAAAACTCAAATAAAAACTTAGAAGCACATAATAATAACCTGAATAATTGAGGATCCTCTAAGTCAATCATATTTCACTTACACAACTAACCACAATGAGAGTGGTGATCTTTCTTAAACAAGTATGTCGACCCTAATCTCCTAAAGTAATTAGGTTTAGTCTCAAAACTTAATATTCGACACATTTGAAAATCAAACATTCCCACATTTGGAAGAAAAATATTTGGTGGGAAAACAAA
>NW_020629334.1:503-826 GCF_003573695.1 Papaver somniferum
CGACACATTTGAAAATCAAACATTCCCACATTTGGAAGAAAAATATTTGTTGGGAAAACAAAGTCAATCTGGGTGTCATAGCCTGGGTAAACCACATCAGCCAGAGGATGGGTTTCTAATAACTGGAATTTTTTGTGGACATCACTAGGTTCAGGAAAACGTGTATGAATATAATCTTGTAAAATGGTTGAGGCACATATGTCAAGTCCCAAGTGAGGGACCTTTCTAAGAGTTAAATCACATGGAGAATGATAATCACCCCCAAACTTAGAGTTTTCAGTGTCTCTAGAAAGACTAGTCACAACTTCCCTAATTTCAAGGTC
>NW_020629334.1:837-1000 GCF_003573695.1 Papaver somniferum
TAAGGTCATCTAGTTCATGAAAATGGTCAATTGATTCTTCTAAGTCAGGTATATCCTCACTCATCTCGACGAGTTCATTTTCTTTTTCTAAGTCTATTGTTTCTAAATCTCTAGACTCAAAATATACTCGTTCCTCTAAACCATTATTAGCTTCGTAATCAAA
>NW_020629335.1:0-159 GCF_003573695.1 Papaver somniferum
CTAAAACAGACCCAATAAATACGGCAAGCAATTATTCATGTGAACACGCAAACCACGAAGGGATTCGAATGCTCACAATCAATCATCATCATCTAAGGAGATTTGTGATGATGATATCCTAGTGTTGATTCATTGGCTCAAAACCTTCGGGTTTATCAT
>NW_020629335.1:359-654 GCF_003573695.1 Papaver somniferum
CCCCCAATGATAATTGGGATGTTCTTGGTGGTGATGGTAATGGAGACGCTACTGTTGAAGATGGTGGCGCGGAGGAGCATGCTGCGCATGTAGGCGCGGAGGAGCATGCCGACATTTGTGCCGAGGGGGCCGTGTCAGAGAAGGGGAAATCGGTCATTGATGCGCTTGCTGATAATCTTCCACAGTCGCCGACGTCTGAGGGTGAGGACACCATCATGGATTGGTTCAAGGAAAAGAATCTTCTATTTGTCCGTCATCCCGCCCCTGTTGTTTCTGGGGAAAAGGAATCTACTGC
>NW_020629335.1:665-1000 GCF_003573695.1 Papaver somniferum
TCCCGCCCCTGTTGTTGCTGGGGAAAAGGAATCTACTGCGTATACCCGTCGCATGATGGAGATGTCTTCTAAGGCGCGGGTGTCTGAAGCCTGGGGAAAAAATTTGAGTGTTCCCGAAGCTACCCTTGTGCCGGAGCCTCCTACTTCCGTTGCAGATATGATGGCCATCGCCGACGGGTATCAATATGGCTTTCCGCAGCAGCGTGTCTTGGAGGTAAATTTTCGCACATACTTTTTCGTGACAATCGAATGCTTCGGTGAAATAATGTTTGACATATTGATGTGTAGATGAAGAGGAGTGAGCATTGCAACCACGTGCTGTATCAGTTCTTCAA
>NW_020629336.1:0-1000 GCF_003573695.1 Papaver somniferum
TCTGCGGCGAATTTTGACGGCTGAGATTGTAATTCATGAGAAAGGGTGACCATTGATTATGGCCACATTCCATTGGCATCTGATAATAGTATAGTGGCATATTTAGCGATGACAGTGGAACAACGGCATGGTGGCGCGAATAGCGCCTGGCGTAGCCGTGGCTGCTATATTTTGGCATATTGGTGTTAGACCCAAATATGGCTCGACAACATTAGTTCTGGTTGCCATATAAATCTCACATACCAGTGGCATATTTAGAGATGACAGTGGAACAGCGGCATGGTGGCGCGAATAGCGCCTGGCGTAGCCGTGGCTGCTATATTTTGGCATATTGGTGTTAGACCCAAATATGGCTCGACAACATTAGTTCTGGTTGCCATATAAATCTCACATACCAGTGGCATATTTAGAGATGACAGTGGAACAGCGGCATGGTGGCGCGAATAGCGCCTGGCGTAGCCGTGGCTGCTATATTTTGGCATATTGGTGTTAGACCCAAATATGGCTCGACAACATTAGTTCTGGTTGCCATATAAATCTCACATACCAGTGGCATATTTAGAGATGACAGTGGAACAGCGGCATGGTGGCGCGAATAGCGCCTGGCGTAGCCGTGGCTGCTATATTTTGGCATATTGGTGTTAGACCCAAATATGGCTCGACAACATTAGTTCTGGTTGCCATATAAATCTCACATACCAGTGGCATATTTAGCGATGACAGTGGAACAACGGCATGGTGGCGCGAATAGCGCCTGGCGTAGCCGTGGCTGCTATATTTTGGCATATTGGTGTTAGACCCAAATATGGCTCGACAACATTAGTTCTGGTTGCCATATAAATCTCACATACCAGTGGCATATTTAGAGATGACAGTGGAACAGCGGCATGGTGGCGCGAATAGCGCCTGGCGTAGCCGTGGCTGCTATATTTTGGCATATTGGTGTTAGACCCAAATATGGCTCGACAACATTAGTTCTGGTTGCCATATAAATCTTAAT
>NW_020629337.1:0-319 GCF_003573695.1 Papaver somniferum
AATTAGTTCAAAGCTTCTAAGATATCTAGCCTAGCATTCCATCAATTGTGACAGCAAATTAAACACAATAGTGAACATGTAACAAACATCAACAGGAAAGAATAGCATTAACAGGACACAAGTATTAACAATGAACATTTAACTAACAGCAAGTTTAACAGCAAGTTCAGCAAGTTTAACATAACAGTGAACATAAATATCAACAATGAACACAAACATCTAACAGTAATAACAAACATTAACAGGATACATTTAACAAGATATGAAAATCTAACATGAACATGAAACTGAACTGTGAACTGAAATTAACATTTAACAG
>NW_020629337.1:519-1000 GCF_003573695.1 Papaver somniferum
ATCTGAAGGCTTGGAATTTCAGCGCTGTGGTGTTTGGCAGAGACTTCAGATTTTGATGATCTATGAAGGAGCGACCATCGGATGCTTCTGAGAACTGATCTGATGGCTGAGAACGGAGGCGCTTTTGTGTGTATAAAATGAGGTTGTGCGCACCATTCTTCGCGGCTTCCTTGCGTGATTTCTCCCGGCTTTTCACTACTTTTCTGCTCTTTTTGCTCCGCAAGTCATCCAGACTTTATTTATTACCTAAAAATGCAAAATTAATTAATAAAAATATTTATTCTTGAAAACAATGAAAATACAGAATATGGGATAAAATGTAGAATTAATGCACAAAAGATGAGTTAAAATGCCAACAAAAAGGGATAAATATATACAATATTTGGCACTCATCACATTTCTCCCAATTAAGCACTAAATTTTTCTCCTTACACCTAGTCAAAACTAATGAAAAATGATGCAAGCACTCATCGAAAGACGA
>NW_020629338.1:0-358 GCF_003573695.1 Papaver somniferum
CAAAACGTGAAGAAGGTGGGTGCCCTTATCCTGTGCTGTTCTCCCTTTAGCAGCTGCCTGGAAATAGGTCACCCCTTAGTAATTAGGTTACCCCTTATCCAAAATCAAGGGTCCGTATAGCTAGTGTCCTCTGAGGCATTTTCCGCATTTTTTTCGGGGTTCCTCCGGGGTATTTCTGGGATACTTCCGGTACACTTCTGAGGCGCTTCCGGTACGTTATCAACGGAGGTCCAGTTGCCACATTTTTAGCCAAATTCGCCGCAAGAGATTATTTTCCAAAAACACCTACAAATACATAAAATAACCAAATAAGTACAATATCGAGTACTAACAATATATACAAATGAGCTATATTAGA
>NW_020629338.1:369-1000 GCF_003573695.1 Papaver somniferum
GTACAATATCGAGTACTAACAATATATACAAATGAGCTATATTAGACACATAAATGAGTCTATCACAAAGGGAACCATAACCCTTCACAAATTTCCTGTAATAGCCTGTAAGGCCTAGAAATCCTCTAAGCTCTTTAATTTTTTTATGATTTTTTTTTTGAAGGAACAAGATTATTTCTTGATTTCATTATAATAATAAGAATTCATACATCATCTTCAAATAAATCACCATGAAAAACATGAAAGAATAAAAAGATTAAATATCAAATACATGGATTTCAAAGATAAATCTGATGATGCCGGAGGAATGGCTTGTGATTTAGTAATCTGCCATTTGGAATTGTCTTCTTCTTCAATAAGATTTAAGTGTCCCAATCGGGAGTAATTTGCACAAAATGTTGTTACCACAATCAATTTCGGTAGCCCTTGTTCTTCACATAGATGTAAAATCATGTCCTGCCGAAGTAGATTGCCATGGACGAAATATCTGAGATGCTTGATGCAATCGATTGAATCGCCACGTAGGCTAAGGAATTCTTCTTGGAAAGTATACAAGAAGTAATCTAAATGACGTATAAAAGCCATTACATGATAAAAAAAAAATGAAATACATACTAAAAATCTAATATTG
>NW_020629339.1:0-370 GCF_003573695.1 Papaver somniferum
ATGCTGAAGATATCGAAGAAGATATGGAAGACCATAACGACCCCCTGGTCCTCACACTACCAGTGGCTGGATGTAACCTTAAAAAAATCCTCATAGACGGGGGAAGCTCAGTGAACGTTCTATTCTACGACGCATTCAAACGAATGAAGCTCCATGAAGAACATCTAATGACCTCTTATTACACCATCTACGGATTCAATGGAACACCCACAAAGCCATTGGGAGACATCGTGTTGCAAGTTGACGATGGACCCATGAAGTTAGAAACACGATTCAGCGTGGTGGACGCCCCATCCCCCTACAACGCCATTATTGGACGAAAATGGTTACATAAACTCAAGGGAGTGGCGGAAACGTACTACCATTATCT
>NW_020629339.1:381-1000 GCF_003573695.1 Papaver somniferum
CGAAAATGGTTACATAAACTCAAGGGAGTGGCGGCAACGTACTACCAATATCTCAGATTCCCAACACCTGAGGGAGTAATGGAAATCAAGGGAGATCGGGTCTCTGCAAGAGAGTGTCAAGCCACTCAGGATCGTATCAACAACGAACAAGAAGAGCAGCGAAAAACCCGAAGAATTAAAAATAAAGAAGCCGCGAAAGAGAAGGCCATAGACCTTTTCCTCAACGAAACTACAGGAAAGGGCTTGACAAAAGATGATAATGTACTAAGCACAAAGACAAGTACTTCAGCAGCCAACGAAGGACAGAATCATACCAAATAGCAATCAAACAACGTCCCCGTCCTCGGGGACCCGAATCCGGTGTTCACGCCAGTAGAGCCCGTAAAAGAAATCAACATAGGAACGGAAGAAAACCCGAAGATGATCAAAGTAGGGACCATAATGGACGAAAGAAGAGAAGATTCTCTAACCAAATTACTTAAAGAATACGCGGATGTATTTGCCTGGAAGCTAGGAGATATGCCGGGGATTGACCCGAAAGTAATCCAACACGAGCTACGCATCATACCAGGCACACACCCGTTCAGGCAGAAAATTAGAAAAGTGGCACCAGAGTATC
>NW_020629340.1:0-395 GCF_003573695.1 Papaver somniferum
ATATAATTAAATGAAATAGTTACCCATTTATGTTGCGTGAATAGCTTCCTCCATTGCCTTGGTTACGAGGGAATTAGCTCATCATAGTATAAATGATCTCAAAATAATTTATTATGGCTCAAAAATGGTTTACAAATGATGAGAAGAAGAGAAAAAGGTGTAAACTGTAATCTGCGACGCACAAAAAGCGTCACAGAATGAACGATAAATGACAAGTGCTGCTGCTTAAACTGTACTGCGACCCACAGCTGTGCGTCTTATACACTGTTCATAAACGACTGCGCTTGCGAGTCCGTTCTTCGTGTTCTTGGTGTTCTTCATCAGCAGCAGCAAACAGCAGCAGGAAGCTTGCTGTTCATCTTGATTTCTTGCTCCTAAGCTCTCCTCAAGCCCCC
>NW_020629340.1:595-1000 GCF_003573695.1 Papaver somniferum
GATCGGGAATTGATTTTCTGGCCAAATTTGATCGATCCCAACCACCATAATATCTTTTTATACTCATATCACATATACCCATTAAGTTTCAGCTCTTTAATCTCCCAACAGATCCATCAAAATCTCGAACGAAATTCTGCCAGGGAAGAAGAAAAATTTCCCGCCAAAAAAAAGAATTTGAATTTTGTTGAAGACCTTCCCCTATCCAGTTCAGGGGTGCAAATAGCAAGTGGGGTTGAAATAGACTTCTTGGGGTGGAAATAACCAAAACATGGGTGCCTTTAGTAATTTTTCTGGGATGTTTTCCGCACTTTTTCGAGGTTCCTCCGGGGTATTTCTGGGGTACTTCCGGTCCACTTCTGGGGCGCTTCCGGTATACTATCAACGGAGGTCCAAATGCCACAT
>NW_020629341.1:0-1044 GCF_003573695.1 Papaver somniferum
AAAGAAAACAGAAAACAAGCAAACCGCTACCGAGTCCCCGGCAGCGGCGCCAAAAACTTGGTGTGTCAGGAAAAGAACTACCTAAACTAGCCTGCAAGTGCACAGGGAAGTTGAAGCAAGAAAGAGTAAATAAGGGTTTGTCCACAGGGACTTGGAGGATTTGCTAAAGTTTTCTTTGGGGAATTTCTAAGGTTATCTGAGTTCAAAGGAAGATACTAAGGCTTTTGATTCCACTACTTGACCCTAGGCTAAGGAAATTATGATGCAATGTATGTCTTGTTCTTTCATGAAATACTACAATAAAGAATAGAGTAACTAACCTAGCTAAATTACCCCTAGCATCAGCTGTCTTTCAACAGCACAACTGATCACAAGTATTTAGCTCAACTAGTTAACTGAGCTTAAGGAAGTCTCTCTAATGGATTAAATTCTTACAAACTGACCTAGCTGCACTCCTAGCATCAGCTGTCTTCTAACAGCACAGCTGATCACAAGTGAGATAACCCAAGTGGCAATTCATCAATCCTAAGGCAGTTAAATCATTCCAAGACAATACATGTACACTTACTATCCTAGCATATGATCAAGAGCTTCCTCTAAGCCCTAGCAAATGAATTAGAACATGGACATGGTTGTAATCATGATATTAACAGATATAAACATGCTCCACATTATAACAGTACACAATTTCACTTTCAAACTCACTGGATATGTAACTGATATGTGAAGTAGAATTGAAACTTAAACATGTGTTCACTGGCTAGCCCAGAGATGTCCACAGTTACAACCCCTAACACCCTTTTATAGTTACAACAAAATAAATTCCAAATCCCCCAAATCAGTAAAATTAGGGTTGTTGAACTTCACCTAAATTGATGCAATTTCTTCCAATTGATGTCGACCCATACCTTGTAATCTCTTCCTGCTCCATTCCCACGCGCCAATTGCTTCTCTAGACTCGCCTAATCGATTGATTTTTCTTCTAGGGTTTCAGAGAAAGGTGAGAAGAAATATCAATCAAATAGGGGGCTAGAAAGAGGGGGT
>NW_020629342.1:0-450 GCF_003573695.1 Papaver somniferum
ACTTTATAGCCACGGTTTGCAAGTATGCATTCCTTAGTTTATATAAGTTTAAGTTCACGAATAATCGTTTTTAGAAACTAACCCACTTAAGTACGCATACTGGTACGCGGACTTAAGTACCCATAATAAGTTTGTTTTCAATTCACAAATTCTAGCAGAAAATCACGGGATGTGAACTTCCGACAGTGCGCGAACTGGTACGCGGACTTCAGTTTCGGTTTTCCTGAGCAGCAAAGTACGCATACTTTGGTTCAAGGAATAAGGACTTACACATGTATGAGTTATCACACAATGCTTATATCCTTTCAAGGTTATATTCTAAACTCTCATTTCAATCATTGAAACATTCTTAGAGGACGTTATATAGTTGTTGTTCACAAGCTATTTTTCGTCAAAGTGATTTTCAAGTAATTGAAACTAATATGACTTTCGTCACTAGTAAAGATGAAC
>NW_020629342.1:461-1000 GCF_003573695.1 Papaver somniferum
TTTTCGTCAAAGTGATTTTCAAGTAATTGAAACTAATATGACTTTCGTCACTAGTAAAGATGAACTTGGCAAAAGCGAAAGCTCACCAACACATATTTCGAGAAATAGATAAGCGAGATAAACTCGGCTCGAAATAGCAAAGGTGTATAATCATAGTCAATATAGCAATACGACTTTTATCTGAAGATAATAGATAGAGTAGATAGACTTTTGAGTGATAGATAAGTTCAAGTCTCCACATAACTTTTAATCGATGAAGTTCCACAAGTTCCTTGAGTAGTTCTTCGTCTTTGTATGATGATTTCCATGGAGTCTAGAGCTCAACTACACTTTCTATCGTAGTCCGAGACTTAGCTAATAGTAGAATAGAAATCAAGACTTATAGTTTTGATCACTAACATTGACAAACATGCTTGAGATATCAACACATGCGAGTTCGACCGAGCAGTGCTCTAACAATCTCCCCCTTTGTCAATTTTAGTGACAAAACTATCAATACATATGGAATACAAAATAAATAAATAAACTTTTGTAGCTTC
>NW_020629343.1:0-441 GCF_003573695.1 Papaver somniferum
TGAGGAAGTCTCAGAGTATGTTAAGTTTTTGGATTCGTGGAATATGAACAAGATTACAACTTCTCATGTCTCACCTCTTCTGACTCCTCTCTGTCGAGAAAACAAGAAAGTGAGAAGATGTTACGCAGGTGTTTATTTTTCGAATCGTTCTAACGAATCGATCCTCAAGGATTCTGAGGAAAACCTACGTATGAAATCACTTGAATGTGATAATATTTATCAAAAGTACTTTTTGTTGGAAGAGAAACTTGCAGAATCTAAAGAAAGGTTTAACTCTCAACAAATTAGTTTTGATGACAGAGAAAGTGCTTGTCTCGCTCGAGAAAAACTCCTTGTGGATGATTTAGCTGATGCTCTTAATAAAATCAAGATGTTGGAAGATGACTTGAAAAATTTCAATACTGGTTCAAGCAAATTAACCACTATGCTACGAGCAATTAA
>NW_020629343.1:452-1000 GCF_003573695.1 Papaver somniferum
TGCTCTTGATAAAATCAAGATGTTGGAAGATGACTTGAAAAAGTTCAATACTAGTTCAAGCAAATTAACCACTATGCTAGGAGCAAGTAAAAATCATCGTGATACACGAGGATTGGGCTATAAGGGAATAGATGCTCCAAGTATTAGCAAAGAGGTAAAATTTGTCAAGGCTAGTGATTCTTCTCAACAAAAGGTTTCCACTGATGGAAAAAGTGAAATACTTTCACCGGAAATTAAGGTTCGAAAGACAAAAGTATATCAACCTCCAAAGTCATCATATAAGGATCGAGGTAAGAACATTCCTTATGTTTGCCACTATTGCGGAAATAAAGTCACTTAGAAAGGCTATGTCATTTCCGTATAAGGAATGAGAAACTTCATGATGTTCTTGTTTGGGCATCACAAGAAGTTGTGAAATCAAGATCACATGTTAAGGATAATCCCCTTAATGCTACAGGTTGTAACTGTCCAACCTTTAGGCAAAGGAATCAGTATTGTGATAAACCTATTTTTGCCTATAAACGTCATACGAATCCTTTTCACAATCG
>NW_020629344.1:0-436 GCF_003573695.1 Papaver somniferum
GACTGCAAGGCTTTTTTGGTCAAATTGGTGATGTTTCCTTATCTAGGCAAGTTGGCTATTAATCCAAACATATTTGATTACCATATTAAAGTGTTCGTGATTCCTTCCTAAGTTAAAATATGATTTATTCAAATAAATAGAGTATTTGCTAACTAATTATTTATTTAATTATTTTGGAAAGAGTTGTAACTTAGGAAAGACTCTCATAATTAGGAGAGTCTTGAAAAATAAAAATAGCCTAAACCCTAGCTTAGATTTCAAGCTACCTTATTCACTATAAATAAAGGGTTCATGAGTGCTACACGTTTTCACCCCCTTTGGAAAATTGGTGTAAGCTTCATAAGGTTGTTTTCCATGTCTTCTGCTCTTCGTGAATAAGAGTGAGATAAAAGTATTTGTATTGGGGATCACAAAGCCGAGTTGGATTTAATCTTCG
>NW_020629344.1:447-1000 GCF_003573695.1 Papaver somniferum
TGTTCTTCGTGAACAAGAGTGAGATAAAAGTCTTTGTATTGGGGATCACAAAGCCGAGTTGGATTTAATCTTCGTGATTGATCATACAACTTGTAATCTAGGTTTTTCACCTCTTGTCTATTCTAAGGTTTTCTCTTCTGATATAAAACCATTTAAGAGTTATTGATCATAAACCCTAGGTTTTGATAGATTTCAGTTTTCGATCGTATACCAACACTTGTTAGTCGAAATCGGAAGCTAGAAAGAAAACTTCGATTAAGGTATCTCGTAAAAATCCTTAAGAAGTTTTAAACAAGATATCTCTAGATTTATTCTAGATGTTCTTGTTGTAAAATTATTAGGGTTTTCTTAACTTGGAAATTGATCTTTGGAATCCCCCAAGTTCACTTACTAAAATCAGGTTCAGGGACTCCTTGTGTGTACGTATACTGACTGTAAGTTAAAACCCTAATCTACAAGTTTTTTTATAAACTACTTTTAAATAGTAATTGTTTTTATCAAAATAAACACAAGATTTCCAAAACCTTGATTTACATCTAAAGGGAAATCAAAT
>NW_020629345.1:0-576 GCF_003573695.1 Papaver somniferum
CGAATATAGTGAACTATCTTGTTACTGGTCGAATGCCCCAACATTGGGGTAAACAAGATCGTTCTAGATTTTTAGCTGAGGTGAAGCACTTCTTTTGGGATGATCCTTATTTGTTTAAGTATTGTCCGTACCATATTATTAGGAGATGTATACCTGAGAGTGACTAGTCCAGTATTATTTCCTTTTGTCATGATCATGATTGTGGGGGTCACTTTAGTGCTAAGAAGACTGCTGCTAAGATATTGCAGTGTGGATTCTATTGGCCTTCGTTGTTTAAAGACTCCCACAGTTACTGTGTTGCTTGTGAACGTTGCCAAAAATTAGGAACCATTTCCCGTAGGAACATGATTCCCTTGAACCCTATTTTAGTTGTTGAGGTCTTTGATGTGTGGTGTATTGACTTTATGGGTCCGTTTCCTAATTCTTTTGGTAACCTTTACATCCTTGTCGCTGTAGACTATGTCTCTAAGTGGATTGAGGCGGTTGCGTGTAAAACTAATGACCATAGGGTTGTGATTGAGTTCTTGAAAAATAATATACTTACACGTTTTGGTACACCGCGAGCTATAATTAGTG
>NW_020629345.1:587-907 GCF_003573695.1 Papaver somniferum
GTTCTTGAAAAATAATATACTTACACGTTTAGGTACACCGCGATCTATAATTAGTGATGGAGGGTCGCACTTTTGTAATGGACCTTTTAGGCTTTTGATGAAGAAATATGGTATTACACATAAGATAGCTACCCCATATCATCCACAGACTAGTGGTCAGGTAGAGGTTTCCAGTAAGAAGATAAAGCGCATATTAGAGAAAACAGTTAATCCTAATCAGAAAGACTGGTCGTCTAGGCTTACTGATGCCTTATGGGCTTACCGTACTGCGTTTAAGACCCCCATTGGAATGTCGCCTCATCGGCTTGTGTATGGAAAGG
>NW_020629346.1:0-324 GCF_003573695.1 Papaver somniferum
ATTTGATTCACTTGAATCGGTTCATGAACTTTTATATCCATGGTTTGCAAACTGCATTCCTTAGTCTTTTTAAGTTTGAGTTCAGAAATCATCTTCATATATATAACCTTCTCAAGTTCACAGACTAGGTTCGCGGACTTAAGTTACCGGGCAGAGTTTACAAACTCCAGCAGAAATTCTCGGGTATGAGAACTTTGCCGGTTCGTGATAGACGCATTTATGTGTCTAATATAGCTCATTTGTATATATTGTTAGTACTCGATATTGTACTTATTTGATTATTTTATGTATTTGTAGGTGTTTTTGGAAAATAATCACTTGCGG
>NW_020629346.1:524-2305 GCF_003573695.1 Papaver somniferum
TCTCCAGACATTAGAGACAAAAAGGGTGCCGAAAATGTTGTAGCAGATCACTTGTCTAGGCTAGTTGTTAGTTCCCCAGATGATTCCCTTCCTATAAGGGATAGCTTTCCTGATGAAAAATGGTTCTCTGTTACCCACTTACCTTGGTATGCGAATATAATGAACTTCTTTTGGGATGAAAAATTGTTCTCTGTTACTGGTCGAACGCCCCAACATTGGGGTAAACAAGATCGTTCTAGATTTTTAGCTGAGGTTAAGCACTTCTTTTGGGATGATCCTTATTTGTCCAGACCAGATTATTAGGAGATGTATACCTGAGAGTGACCAGTCCAGTATTATTTCCTTTTGTCATGATCATGCTTGTGGGGGTCACTTTAGTGCTAAGAAAACTGCTGCTAAGATATTGCAGTGTGGATTCTATTGGCCTTCGTTGTTTAAAGACTCCCACAGTTACTGCGTTACTTGTGAACGATGCCAGAAATTAGGAACCATTTCCCGTAGGAACATGATGCCCTTGAACCCTATTTTAATTGTTGAGGTCTTTGATGTGTGGGGTATTGACTTTATGGGTCCGTTTCCTAATTCTTTTGGTAACCTATACATCCTTGTCGCCGTAGACTATGTCTCTAAGTGGATTGAGGCGGTTGCGTGTAAAACCAATGACCATAGGGTTGTGATTGAGTTCTTGAAAAATAATATACTTACACGTTTTGGTACACCGCGAGCTATAATTAGTGATGGAGGGTCGCACTTTTGTAATGGGACTTTTAGACTTCTGATGAAGAAATATGGTATTACACATAAGGTAGCTACCCCGTATCATCCACAGACTAGTGGTCAGGTAGAGGTTTCCAATAGGGAGATAAAACATATATTAGAGAAAACAGTTAATCCTAATCGGAAAGACTGGTCGTCTAGGCTTACTGATGCCTTATGGGCTTACCGTACTGCGTTTAAGACCCCCGTTGGAATGTCGCCTTATCGGCTTGTTTATGGCAAGGCATGTCACTTACCTGTTGAGTTAGAACACAGAGCTTATTGGGCTGTTAAGCAGCTAAATTTTTCACTTGACAAGGCAGGAGCCCATAGGAAACTCCAGCTCAATGAGTTGGACGAGATTCGTATAGATGCTTACGATAGTGCGAAGGAGTATAAGAACAAAATGAAACTTGTGCATGATAGAAACATATTACGGAAGTCATTTTCTCCAGGTCAAAAAGTTCTTCTGTATGACACTCGTTTGCATCTATTCCCCGGGAAACTGCGCTCTCGGTGGACCGGTCCTTTTGTGGTCCGTACTGTTTTTCCTCATGGAGCTGTTGAGATCGAGACACTGGATGGTAGTAGTTCTTCAAAGGTTAACGGTCAGCGATTGAAGCCCTTTTTAGAGCCTTTTCCTACAGGTGATGTTGAGGAGGTCCCTCTGGAGGACCCTGTTTACCCTTGATTGACCATCGAGGTGATTTGTATGTTGTATAATTTCTATATTCAGTTTTTGGTTTCACTTCACTCAGGTACTATCTTTCCGAACTCTCTCTTTACTATTTCCTCATGTTACTTATATTCTTGGTATTGTTCTTTCATAAGAAACATTGAGGACAATGTTAGATTTAAGTTTGGGGGTGGGGAAGAAACTTTTTGTTAGCTTTTAGTTGCAATAAATAAACTCCAGAGCCTAGAAATTATGCCTATTGAGGATTGCACTAACTAATCTAAGTGGATGGAAGCATTTTGATTGTAGGAGTTTGAGGAACCAATCTGATTAGATGGAAACATCTAAA
>NW_020629346.1:2505-2749 GCF_003573695.1 Papaver somniferum
TTATGTATTTGTAGGTGTTTTTGGAAAATAATCACTTGCGGCGAATTTGGCTAAAAATGTGGCATTTGGACCTCCGTTGATAACGTACCGGAAGCGCCTCAGAAGTGTACCGGAAGTATCCAAGAAATACCCCGGAGGAACCCCGAAAAAAGTGCGGAAAATGCCCCAGAGGACACTTGCTATACGGATCCTTGATTTTGGACAAGGGGTAACCTAATTACTAAGGGGTGACCCATTTCCAGGC
>NW_020629347.1:0-427 GCF_003573695.1 Papaver somniferum
ATTTTACAAAAAAAAAATCTTCAAATTTTCCCAACCGTAAGCTACCCTGGATTTGTCTATGGTTGGGATAATATGAACTCCCAACCATATGTTCACTTTTCCAGAAAAAAAAATCAAAATTTTTTCATCTTTGATTTTTCAATACTAATTATAAATCAGATTATTGGTCTAAACTAGTCACTAATTTTACCTAGCCGAATTGCAGTATACCTAATGAGACAGAATTCAGGTCATTTTGAAGTAAAAGAAGCCACCCCTTAATCATGTATATTTTAAATGGCTAAATTGACCCTGCAATGATTAACACTAATTTGATTGAAATAATTAGATTAGTTAAATTAATTAGATTAGTTTATATGAGTGGATTTGGAAATAATTGAGAGTAAGAAAGAATATGAAGTAGTAGAGGAACTTTGGGGGGGGGGGG
>NW_020629347.1:438-1000 GCF_003573695.1 Papaver somniferum
AAATTTGTGATATGAGTGAGATGAGTGATTCTAATCCTGATTTTGAAGTGGGAGAGTCTTCTAATTTTCCTCCTACAAATGAGTACTTATATGATGATCAATCAAATCATGATCAAATGGATTATCTGCATGATCCTCACTTTTATTTTCCTCAAATTCAAGATGGGTATGGAAGTGATGAATGTCTTGAGCCAAACGTAGAATCTAATGATCAAGAGGAATAAAAGGGAGCTGCAAGTAATTAGGTAGACAACTTACGTGGTGAACATTGTGATTTTTCCATGCAAATGATCGATTTTTTTTCACTTTTGCTGCCCAGTATCGGCAAGGTCGACGATTATCGACCCTGCCGACTGTAAGCGTCGGCATGGTATATATTACCAAATTACCCGAATTTTCATGAGCAGCGGTTAGTCGGTTAGGTCGAAAATTTGAACCCTGCCGACTATAAGATTTTTTTGCAATATATGAGACGTGATTTGAAAATGTTTAAGCCGGCTGTGTTGGGATTACGTCAACCTTGCCGACTATAATTTGGTCGGCACTGTGTTATTCTTCGACC
>NW_020629348.1:0-519 GCF_003573695.1 Papaver somniferum
CTCCATCACTAATTATAGCTCGCGGCGTACCAAAACGTGTAAGTATATTCTCTTTCAAAAACTGGACTACGACCCTGTGGTCATTCGTTTTACACGGAACCGCCTCAACCCACTTAGACACATAGTCTACAACGACAAGTATGTATAGATAACCAAACGAAATAGGAAATGGACCCATAAAATCAATGACCCACACATCAAAGACCTCAATCACTAAAATAGGGTTCAAAGGCATCATATTTATACGGGAAATGGTTCCTAACTTATGGAAACGCTCACAAAAAACACAATGACTGTGGGAATCTTTAAACAACGAAGGCCAGTAAAATGCACACTGCAAAATCTTAGCAGCAGTCTTCTTAGCACTAAAATGACCCCCACATGCATGTTCATGAGAAAAGGAGATAATACTAGACTGGTCACTCTCAGATACACATCTCCTAATAATCTGGTCCGGACAATACTTAAACAGATAAGGATCGTCCCAAAAGAAATGCTTAACCTCGGCTAAAAACCTAG
>NW_020629348.1:530-1000 GCF_003573695.1 Papaver somniferum
TGGACAATACTTAAACAGATAAGTATCGTCCCAAAAGAAATGCTTAACCTCGGCTAAAAACCTAGAACGATCTTGCTTACCCCAATGTTGAGGCATTCGACCAGTAACAAGATAATTCACTATATTTGCATACCAAGGTGATTGGGAAATAGAGAACAATTGTTCATCAATAAAAATGTCCCTTATAGGAAGGGAATTATTAGGGGTACTAACAACTAGTCTAGACAAGTGGTCTGCTACTACATTCTCTGCACCCCTTTTGTCTCTAATGTATGGACAAAATTCTTGTAACAAAAGGATCCATCTAATCAATCTAGGTTTACTATCCTTCATAGAAAAAAGGTATTTCAAAGCAGCATGATCAGTATAGATTACGATCTTAGAACCTAATAAATAGGATCTAAACTTATCCAAGGAAAACACGATGGCTAGCAATTCCTTCTCGGTAGTTGTATAGTTCATTTGGGCAT
>NW_020629349.1:0-471 GCF_003573695.1 Papaver somniferum
ATAAAACCCCCGGGACCTAGTCCAGATTGAACACACACTGTATTAAGCCGCTACAGACACTAGCCTACTCTAAGCTAACTTCGGACTGGACTGTAGTTGAACCCCAATCAGTCTCCCAATGATCCAAGGTATAGTTGTAATCCCTATGCCTATGATCCCAGCAGGATACTGCGCACTTGATTCCCTTAGCTGATCTTACCCACAACTAAGAGTTGCTACGACCCAAAATCGCAGACTTTAACAGTAAACAAATCTGTCTCACACAGACAAGTATATCAAAGGATCAATCCGTCTCCCACAGAAAAACCCTAAAGTTTTTGTTCCGTCTTTTGATAATAATCAAGGTGAAAAGGAACCAATTGATAATCCGGTCTTATATTCCCGAAGAACAGCCTAGATAAATCAATCACCTCACAACAATCTTAATCGTATGGTAGCGAAACAAGATGTTGCGGAATCACAAACAATGAG
>NW_020629349.1:482-1000 GCF_003573695.1 Papaver somniferum
AAATGTTAATCGTATGGTAGGGAAACAAGATGTTGCGGAATCACAAACAATGAGACGAATATGTTTGTGACTACTTTTTATATCTTTCCTATAGGAGATATTAATCTCAAGCCAATCAATCTGATTGTTCTCGTACGATAGAAAATGCAAGATCAGATCACACAACTACGATAAAAGTAGTATCGGTCTGGCTTCACAATCCCAATGAAGTCTTTAAGTCGTTAACCTGGTTTTAGAAGAAGAAAACCAAAGTTTAAAGGAGAAACGACTCTAGCACGCAAACTAGTATCACACGTGAGGTTTGGGGATTAGTTTTGCACAATACTAGATGTCTCCTTTATATAGTTTTTCAAATCAGGGTTTCGCCTTGTTCACAAAGCAAACAATGTCCACCGCTAGATGAAAACCTGATTTAGATTCAAGTTAATATTTCTCAACCGTTAGATCGAAAACTTAGATTGTTATACACAAATGAAATATACGCTTCTAGGTTTGTTAA
Source organism: Papaver somniferum (assembly GCF_003573695.1). Taxonomy (NCBI): domain Eukaryota; kingdom Viridiplantae; phylum Streptophyta; class Magnoliopsida; order Ranunculales; family Papaveraceae; genus Papaver; species Papaver somniferum. The sequence goes on from NW_020629349.1 coordinate 982, forward strand.
CCGTACCAAAACGTGTATA
>NW_020629350.1:0-563 GCF_003573695.1 Papaver somniferum
ATTTAGGTTTATGAACCGTACCCAAACGTGTACACCCATGTTGGCTCAACAATGGTCAACCGAAGTTAGCCATATGATAACTCTCATATCAACCATATTCATCTTATCCATAACTAGTTCAAATGAATCAAATGAAACTAGTTAAAGAGTCGTTCAATTGCTATATTCTCATAGAAGTATACAAGAACACAATCGAAACAAAATCTATTTGATTCACTTGAATCAATTCATGAACATTATAGCCACGGTTTGCAAAGATTGCATTCTTTATTATATAAATGTTTAAGTTCATGTGCACAACCGATTTTATAAAGTAACCCACTCAAGTACGCAAACGGGTACGCATGCTTGAGTATTCGGACTTGAGTTTGGTTACGCCAGTACGCGTATGGGTGCGCATACTTCAACACATTCCAAACTCCAGCAGATTTTCACGGACGTGAACTTTCCGCCGGTATGCGTACGGGTACGCATACTTTCCCAGACATCAGTAACCACCAGTACGCGTACGGGTACGCATACTTCAGGTTCCCGGTTTTGGACTTGTACACTAACGTGATTAA
>NW_020629350.1:574-1000 GCF_003573695.1 Papaver somniferum
CCCAGACATCAGTAACCACCAGTACGCGTACGGGTACGCATACTTCAGGTTCCCGGTTTTGGACTTGTACACTAATGTGATTAACACACTATGCTTATATCCAAACATGGTTACATGATTCTAAACTCTTTATTTCAATCATTGAAACTTTCTTAGAGGACGTTATATAGTTGTTGTTCACAAACTATTTTCGTCAAAGCGATTTTCAAGTTATTGAAATTATCATAATGAAACATTCCAAGACAACACCAAATGATTGTATCACACAAACCATGTAAGATGTGACTCAGGAATTTTCATATGATCTTATTCGGACTTTCGTCACGAATGTAAGATGAATTCGGCCGAAGCGAAAGCTTTCCAACACATATCTCGAGAAATATATAAGCGAGATAAATTCAGCTCGAAATCTCAAATGTGTATAAT
>NW_020629351.1:0-396 GCF_003573695.1 Papaver somniferum
AGGAATCTTAAGAATTTTCCGGAAGAAACTCCGAATGCGCACTTTAAAGGATTCATTTTTAATTTGTATTCTCTGCATCTTTCAAACACCTGCCTTAGAACTTCGAGATGAGATGCTCGAGTCTTCGATTTTACCACCACATCATCAACATAGTCTTCTACTTGCTTGTGCATCATGTCTTGGTATATGGCAGTCATGGCTCGTTGATAGGTGGCACCAGCATTCTTTAATCCAAAGGGCATCACAGTGTAGTGAAAATTCCCAATGGGAGTACGGAACACAGTCTTGTTGGCGTCATGTTCATACATCTTGATCTGGTTGTACCCACTATAGCCGTCCATGAATGAGAACATACCGTGACCACTGGTTGCATCGACGAGCATGTCAATGTTGGGT
>NW_020629351.1:407-1000 GCF_003573695.1 Papaver somniferum
ATACCCACTATAGCCTCCATGAATGAGAACATACCATGACCACTGGTTGCATCGACGATCATGTCAATGTTGGGTAGAGGAAATCATCCTTTGGACAACATTTATTCAAGTTAATGAAGTCGACACAACATCTGATTTGACCATTTTTCTTCTTAACATGTACCACATTTGCTAGCCACGTTGGATGAAGAATAGGCTTGATGAAACCTGCTGCCAACAGTTTCTGGAATTCGACCTTGATTTGCTCCTCGATTTCGTGTCTAAATTGTCTGGGCCGTTGTTTGACAGTTTTGGAACCATGGACGATGTGCAGGTGATGGGTGATGAGTTTGTCATCCAGATCCGACATTTCTTCGTACGTCCAGGCGAAGACATCTTGATATTCTTTCAATAATTTTATCAGCTCGGTTCGTTCCTCTGGTGATAGTGCTGAACTGATCAGGATTGGCCTTGGATCGTCTTCAGTCCCAATGTTGATTGTTTCAAGATCGTCAGTGGTAGAGTCAATGCCGTCCTGTAGTTATCGTGGGGCATCCTAGACTTCTTCTTCAAGTGATAGCTCACTCTGACGCGATTCTTCATGGTGGGGAGAT
>NW_020629352.1:0-930 GCF_003573695.1 Papaver somniferum
GTTACATATGGATTTATGGGGGTCCATGTCATACCTCATCCACTTGTGGTGCTTTGTACTACGCCAATGTTATTGATGATTTTACTAAATATTGTTGGATTCTTCCCATATCTTCAAAGTCTGATTTTAAACATTCCTTTGTTGCCTTAGTCACTAGACTTGAAAATATGTTCTCTCATAATGTCATCACTATTAGAACTGATAATGGAGGTGAATTTCTTAATCTCTTTCTTGCACAATTTTGTTCCTCTAAAGGCATTACTCACGAACTGACATGCCCTCACACACCAGAACAAAATGGTGTTGCTGAGGTAAAGCATAAGCATCTAATTGAGGTTACTAGGACTCTTCTATTTCAATCTGGACTACCTACATCCTTTTGGGTTGAAGCTTTGCAGACAGCCAATTATCTCATTAATAGGCTTCCAACAAGGTTCACTGCTTTTAAAACTCCTTTTCAAATGCTTTTTCATAGAGCACCGGACTATAATTTTTTAAAAGTTTTTGGTTGTGCTTGCTTCCCCTGGCTCAAACCTTATACAACAAACAAAATACAACCCATGAGTAAACAATGCATCTTCATTGGTTATAGTCTGACACAAAAAGGTTACAGATGTTATGATCATGTATCTGGCACTATATACATCTCTAGGAATGTCTCATTCAATGAGTCCAGTTTTCCTTATACTACAATTCTCAATCAATCAGGTTCTCCATCTGCTGATACTGAGTTCATTTCTGTTATTCCTGCTACTGCTTGTCCTCCACCCTCTACTTCTCTCTCTATTCCATTATCTGATTTAACTCCAAAAGTAATAGGGAATGATCATAGCATAACTACTAGGGGTAAGAATGGAATATATACACCTAAGTCCTACTTTTCTACTAAACATCCTCTACCTGTTGCTTTTCTGTCAAAAGTTCCTTCTT
>NW_020629353.1:0-471 GCF_003573695.1 Papaver somniferum
GTGATCAAAGTTATGTTTGGTATTTTCTAAAGAAGTTTACAAGGAAACGAAAGGTCCTTTGTTAGCTCAATAACGTGAGCTGCACTAGTGGGGTTAAGAGGATAGTAGGACGTGGCTTCTTTCTCCCCATCTCGTTCGTGAAATGTTCAGAACATTTGGTTTTCTCTACACATTTCCGTTCTTTGTAAAGGGATAAAGAAATAATCATTTACGATCCACGTTGAGCAGCAGGTGGTATTCTTATCCACGGAAGACGATTTTTGGTAGCAGAAATGTTGATGGAGGTAGCCACAATGGCAGCAGCTCTTCGCAAATGGTGATGGTGGAAATAATTGCAGGTAGTGGTCGAGTTCATCTTATGAAATGGTGTTGGCTGATGACGGCAGTAGAGATGGGTTTTGACCCATCGCGGTCTTGATTGAATGTGAACTGGTGCCGTTAAATGGTAGAATGTGCTGTACCGGTTGTAGA
>NW_020629353.1:482-1000 GCF_003573695.1 Papaver somniferum
TTTGACCCATCGCGGTCTTGATTGAATGTGAACTGGTGCCGTTAAATGGTAGAATGTGCTGTACCGGTTGTGGATATGTCTGTGGCAATGGAGTCAGTTCTCTGGCAGTTGGCAGCGAAGAGGTGCTGGTGGAGATGGATTTGAGTGACGAATTTATGAGCCTAGGCTGCTGGCATCAACTGGAATCAACAACTACAAGCTAATGGTTGTGAGATTCATGAAATGGTGAACTGTTGGTACTCAATAGAAGAAGATGACTATGCTGATCGGGAGTTTATACTGCTGTGGTCTAGGTAGTGTTCCTGGTTTTGAAGCCGAGCACTGAAATGGGACCATTGCAGGTGTTGGTTCGAGTGTCAAATGGAGGGTCCGTTGGCTTGTCGAGAAATTGATAATCCAGAAGTGGCAGAATGTTTCGAGTAAGATGGTAGTTGTTCTTGAAGAAGGGAAGTATGGATCAATTAATGGAGCAGTACCTTGGTCGAGCAAATTCAGATTGAAGTGTATCTGCCAGTGCT
>NW_020629354.1:0-515 GCF_003573695.1 Papaver somniferum
GTTAGGTTAATTCAGATCCTCTACGAGGGCTTAGATTATTCAACAACAACCATGGTTGAGTCCTTATGCACAGGTGGGTTTGAGAATAAAACTGTTGATGAGGCGATGACATTTTTGAATGAAATCTCCAATAAGACCCAACAATGGGAAAATAATAGGGAACCCCAGAAAACAATTCTTCTAAGTAGAGGAAATGTCAATAGGGTAGAAGGATCCTATGAGTCAGATGCTAAAATAGCAGCCATGGCCAAAAGGTTGGAAGCGTTGGAATTAGGTAATTCTAGTGGTACTAATGGTAGAATAGAGCCTTTTTGGGAAGGCCATACTATTGAAGAGCAAGCCAATGCTATTTATAACAACACTAGATTCGATAACCGTCAGAAGTTTGACCCTTATTCAGAAACCTATAACCCTGGCTGGAGAAACCATCCCAACCTTTCTTGGTCTAAGGGCCAGAATCAAGGTCAGTCTAGTAACTCTCAAGCTCCCCCAGGTTTTGGCTATCCTAAGAATCC
>NW_020629354.1:526-915 GCF_003573695.1 Papaver somniferum
AATCAAGGTCAGTCTAGTAACTCTCAAGCTTCCCCAGGTTTTGTCTATCCTAAGAACCCTTCATCCCCGACACAGTTTCAGAACCCTTCGGATAAGAAGATTATGAGTTTAGAAGAGTCTCTTGCTTTGTTAACTCGTAATACTATGCAGTTTCAGCAATCTGTTGCTCAAGGTATGGAAGAAAATAAGAGAATAGGTCAGGCTAACTCTCAGGCTATTTCCGAGTTGAAAACCCAGGTTAGTCATATAAATGAGTCTTTAAGAGAAATAGGTAAATTTCCTAGTCAAACTCAACCAAACCCTAGAGGAATTAATGAAATAGGTGAAAGACCATCCGATCATGTAAACGCTATTAAAACCCTTAGGAGCGGTAGAGAGATAGACAACAA
>NW_020629355.1:0-387 GCF_003573695.1 Papaver somniferum
TCCGTCAAGTTGTGGTTGAGGAAGTAGTGGAGACGACTAAAGATGATGTACGCTAATTTAATTTGTTACTACTTTATGATATGTTTTGTACACTGAAGGTGTTCTGGTTATTATTTATTTTTGTATAACGGTTTTTTGTCTAGGTAATAATGTGATTTTGTGGGGCTCTGGTACAACAATACCATGTTGGTTATGGTAACTTGCATTTTGACAGTTTACTTTTTTCTTTGACAATTTCTTTTTTAGGTAATTATACCACATGGAGATGCAGTGACAGTCCAGACATTTGTTGCTTGGAGAGAACGTTTCGAAGCAGAACTGGCGCTAGAGCGAGCTAAGTAAGATGCCTGACTTGTTCAAACCAAACATGCCAAACTCATTTAATTT
>NW_020629355.1:398-1000 GCF_003573695.1 Papaver somniferum
TGAAGCAGAACTGGCACTAGAGCGAGCTAAGTAAGATGCCTGACTTGTTCAAACCAAACATGCCAAACTCATTTAATTTTATTTCTAAATTCTGGGCTGCTCAATTTTTTTGATGGCACACGAGTTTTGATATCTTGATTTACAAATTTTAATATTTATCTACTTTCAGGCTAATGCCCGAATCTGCGCTCACGACAACCAAGGAGAAGAAGCTTACTGGGCGAGAGTGGTTTGAAAGAGGAATATTCGTCTCCCAACTTCTTTCTTATTACAGTGGTTGAATTTTTCTGAAACTTTCTTGAACTAAATTTAAAGGAAACAATCTTTCATCTTGTAGAAAGGTGCCTCACAAATTGCTGATGAGTCTGAAGATGAGGATGACGAAGATATCGACTTTGACGATGAGGACTTTGAAGGTGAATTTTTCGTTTCGCTTTAATTATCGGAAAATGGGTCATTTGTCCAAAAAAAATTAAAACATGGTTCAAATGGATGAGTAAAAATTAGTATGGGTGAAATAGACACAAAAAAATAGCAAGGATGAAACTGGATTCATCGCGGCTTAAACTTAAAAAATAGCAAGGATGAAACTGGATGCATCC
>NW_020629356.1:0-404 GCF_003573695.1 Papaver somniferum
CAGAAGATCATATCTGTAATATTCTCACATTGAATGAAGTTTTCATGTTCCGAGCATATGCGAAAATCTTGTATCTTGTTCTGTTGTAGATGGAAAAATATTTAAGATCTTAATTGAATCTGGAAAACTTGTTGTAACTAGGCAGTGATTTTTTAAGCAAGAGTTATAGGACTTTGGGTCTATATAAGCTTAACGGAAAAACTGATGATGTGAACTTAGTGGATTCTTGTGATATCTTTGTGTGATTGGTTGTTTTACGTGGTAGACTTGGAACCATAAACTCATAAGTCAATGCTTAACTGGCTAGCATAGGCTTCGTACCCAAATTTAGTTTGGATTTTGAACACAAAAGTGAAATCTGTGAAGAATCAAAATATGCTATAAAATCTTTTAGCACAAATGTT
>NW_020629356.1:604-1000 GCF_003573695.1 Papaver somniferum
TTGTTTTTGATTATTGCACCCAACAATCTTAAGACATTAGTATTTGTAATAATCGAAAACGATTGATTGGTTTGTGAATCATGGATGTTAATTGTGGAGTGAAAAACAAAAACGAATTTCTAGTCAGCTGTATAGTTTCAATTTTATCTTTTAATCTAGAAGTAATTTCGATGAACCCTTTTGACACAACGTAGTAAACATCCTGATAGTTACCCGCGTAAAATTTCAGATTTTTTGGAGTTGTAAAAGTATTTTTTTGATATTTTACAAAACAGAAAAACGTCTCTGAAAAATTCTGACGAGCAGAAAATTGTTGTTAACTAAATTAATTTTTGTGGGGTAACCATGAGTTTTTTGAAACGATGATTCAAACGAAGTTTGTATATATAGATGTTA
>NW_020629357.1:0-306 GCF_003573695.1 Papaver somniferum
TTATGGAAAACCAGATTGTTGTTGCCTCAGTGATAGAAGAAGCCAAGATAGCAACAGAGAATACCGAAGGAACTGTTGCTTTGGTCGTGGAAGTTTCTCCAGCGACTGAGAACCGTATAATAGTGTATGAATATCCAACTGCAGGGGTTGATTTCGATCGTCCCTTTAACACTTCACTCCCGTATCATGAAGTGGTCGGTGGATCAACGTTCCCATTGGATATGCACGCTTGTACGAGACGATATGGAAGAAGTTTGGCCACATGATCGTTGACAGGAACTCTAGGCGTGATTATGCTTTAACCAT
>NW_020629357.1:317-519 GCF_003573695.1 Papaver somniferum
GAAGAAGTTTGGCCACATGATCGTTGACAGGAACCCTGGGCGTGCTTATGCTTTAACCATGCAAGTAGGCGTTATCTTGCGTGTCGTGAGTGATATGCATACGAGACCCAGGAATACCGTGACTCCATATATACTCTTTGATTGAGAGTTTAACTTGGAGAATTCAGAAAGACTTGGCCTCAACGTGAAATGGATTCGTAAG
>NW_020629357.1:530-1000 GCF_003573695.1 Papaver somniferum
GCCTCAACGTGAAATGGCTTCGCAAGCAAATAAACGTTATCAAGGATTCATGTGAGAAGAACATACCCTTTCCCAATGATGCTGCGAAGGAGAAGGAGGACAAGATTTCCAAGCTGACCGAGGAGTTGAACAAGGAGAGGGCGGCTTTGCAAATCTTGAAGGATGTTGATGAGAAAAAACCTTTTCTTGCTGATCTCTTGAACTTCTGAACTTCTGAGAGATGTGAGGTTTATACTTGGGTTTTGATATTTAGATGGTTTTGGATTGACTGATGGTTAAGGATTTTCTTGTAGATTTGATAGAGATTTTCTTTTACGAAATATGAACTGAATTTTGATAAATTGCTGAATTCAAATACTGATTGCAAGTATTGCAAATGTTTTGGAGGAATTGAAAAACAAATGAAAGAAAATCCTAAATGTTAAATCCCAACGCCATGAATGCTTCAAAAGCCCAATACCTTAAATGTC
>NW_020629358.1:0-544 GCF_003573695.1 Papaver somniferum
GACAAATAAGGAATCCTACACGGAATGGGAGAGAGAAAATATTATTAAAATAATAAAGTGGTGCCTGTGGGACCGGGCCCACCAGCCGGCCGGTCATGCCGTCGTGGCCGGTCCCCCGCGCCCTTTTTCCTTTATTTTAATTATTCTATTATTTTGATGAACTCATGAAAACTCCTTATTCTAGCAATTTTCCTTGTTTGACCAAAACTCATGGTTTTTCCATATTTTCACGGTTTCATGAAAAATAATAAAAATAGGGAAAGGTGTTGCGGGACCGTGCAACCTAGCCGGTCGTCCATGCCCTATCCATGGCCGGACCCACACCTTACAATCCCTAGTCTTTCATAATTATTATTTCCCTCATCTCATGAAACTCCTCCGTTTGAGCAAAATATCATGATTCCTTCATATTTTCTCAAATATTGCTCAAACCATGAAAAAGCCAAAAACCCAGATGGTCACATGACCGACTAGGCTACTCACGTCAAATATTAAAATATCAGTATTTTAATATTTTCCAAATTTTTGATCAAACGAGCAAAGT
>NW_020629358.1:555-1000 GCF_003573695.1 Papaver somniferum
CATGACAGACTAGGCTACTCACGTCAAATATTAAAATATCAGTATTTTAATATTTTCCAAATTTTTGATCAAACGAGCAAAGTTCTACTTGCTCGTTCGAGCAAAATCGAGAATTTCAGTCAAAGACCGAACTCTTCTGAAAACTCAAGATATTGCTCAAACGCACATCAGAAAATAATAAACCTCTCAGGACTGAGATACGGACATTATGGTGACACGGGCATGCTTCCTTGACCGACCAAGGCCGGCCCTAAGGCTTACAAGGAGCCGGTCCCACACATTCTTATAATTTTGACCTAATTTGCTCGATTGCTCATATTGGGTCCAAATTTTTTCCAACCAACTTGGAATTTTCTCAATCGACCATCAGCTGGTCCCACGCCTCCAAGGGCCGGTTTCATACCTTCTTATCCGGTCCCTCACTTCTCCATAAATTAGGTTTTAT
>NW_020629359.1:0-367 GCF_003573695.1 Papaver somniferum
AACTCAAATATGATCTTAGAAGCGCACAATAATAACCTAAATAACTGAGGATCCTCTAAGTCAATAATATTTGACTTACATAATTGACCACAATGAGAGTAGTGGTCATTCTTAAGCAAATGTGTCGATTCTAATTTCCTAAAGCATTTAGGTTTAGTCTCACAACTTAATATTCGACACATTTGGAATATAAACGTTCCCACAGTTGGAAGAAAACTATTTGGTGGGAAAACAAAGTCAATCTGGGGATCATAGCCTGGGAAAACCACATCAACTAGAGGATGGGTTTCTAACGACTGAACTTCTTCCTGGACATCATTAGGTTCGGGAAAACGAGTATGAAGGTAATCTTGTAAAATTGTCGAGG
>NW_020629359.1:378-662 GCF_003573695.1 Papaver somniferum
AAGCAAACCCCTCTAGGATCAATCCGAGTTAAAGTAAGTTGAATTGAGGCGAGGGAAGCTCAGTGGAGCTTTGATACCCAAGGCCTCACCGCTATCACAAGGCGGCGCAATCACGCATTCAACTCACAGAAACCATCATGAACGTCGAAGTATGCTAAAAGAGTAACCAATGTTTTTCGAACGACTTTCCTACTAAGCTCGTTACCCTATAGGTCTCGTTCTAGTCAAAATTTTAAGCTTAGGTTCGCGTTTGGTTTCGTTTTCCTAAAGAGGGCAAGAAGGAA
>NW_020629359.1:673-1000 GCF_003573695.1 Papaver somniferum
CATAAAGGGACTTTCTGAGAGTTAAAGGTAAGGCACTAGGAAGGTGATAATCACCCCCAAACTTAGAGTTTTGGGTATCTCTAGATAGACTAGCTACAATTTCCCTAATTTCTAGGTCTTCAAATTCCTGGAAATGGTCAATTGATTCTTCTAAGTCAGGTTCATCCTCACTCATCTCTACGAGTTCATCTTCTTCGTCTAACACTATTGTTTCTAAATCGCTAGACTCTAAAACATTATTCTCAGAATAAAGTCGTTCCTCTAAATCATTATCGGCTTTGTAAACAGGAAATACTACATCGTCTAAAACGAGGGTATCTCTAGTCA
>NW_020629360.1:0-366 GCF_003573695.1 Papaver somniferum
TTGAGTCTATTCAGACTCCACAACCTGATCCGCCTGATACTGTCCAGGAGAAAATCCATATGTTAGAGACCCGTTTTTCGGATGAATCTTTTTGCCGAGACACTCATATGAAGCCTAAGTGGGCACCTCAGATAAATCCAGTTGTCTTGCAAGAAACTTTAGATCAGGTTGTGCTCTATCTGCTCATTTTTCTGATCTTGAGCATTTGTCTCCTATTCGTGGCAGTTCTATTTGGTCTTATGGACTGGTAGACATTTAAAGATGTGAGAAAATAAGACAATGAAGCAGCCTACATGTTATACCTGCAAGTGCACAGGGTCAGTTGTAGCTTGTGTGCAAGAACAGGGTCATTCCACAGGGACTTGG
>NW_020629360.1:566-946 GCF_003573695.1 Papaver somniferum
GCAGCGGACGCATCTTACAATGTTTATCTAGCTGTATAGCGGATATCTCTTTATCTAGCAGTCGTGTGGATGTGTCTCCCCTTTTCTTCAGTTAGCTTTAGAGCTGACACCTTTAATTTCTATGACATTCTAGTTACTTGGAGATAGGTTGAGAATATGTATATCCTCATATCTCTTTGGATACTTATGACCAATTAGGAGTACAAGTTTTGTGGGTATATCTCTGGTAAGCCCTCCCGAGACTATAACTCGGGCACTAGGGCCACCTAGGGGTTTAAAGGCTTATTGCATACGCTAAATGCAATCGACGATGCCTGCGACAGTGAGTTAGGATTTTATTTTGTAGTTTTGATTTGCTCGGGACTAGCAAATAATAAGTT
>NW_020629361.1:0-325 GCF_003573695.1 Papaver somniferum
GCACACAATAATAACCTGAATAATTGAGGATCCTATAAGTCAATCATATTTGACTTACACAGTTGACCACAATGAGAGTGGTGATCTTCCTTAAACAAGTATGTCGACCCTAATCTCCTAAAGTACTTAGGTTTAGTCTCAAAACTTCATATTCGACACATTTGAAAATCATACATTCCCACATTTGGAAGAAAAATATTGGGTGGGAAAACAAAGTCAATCTGGTTATCATAGCCTGGGTAAACCACATCAACCAGAGGATGGGTTTCTAATAACTGAAATTTCTTGTGGACATCACTAGGTTCAGGAAAACGTGTATGAAGAT
>NW_020629361.1:441-721 GCF_003573695.1 Papaver somniferum
TTGTAAAATGATTGAGGCACATATGTTAAGTCCCAAGTGAGGGACCTTTCTAAGAGTTAAATCACATGGAGAATGATAATCACCTACAAACTTAGAGTTTTCAGTCTCTCTAGAAAGACTAGTCACAACTTCCCTAATTTCAAGGTCATCTAATTCATGAAAATGGTCAATTGATTCTTCTAAGTCGGGTACATCCTCACTCATCTCGACGAGTTCATTTTCTTTTTCTAAGTCTATTGTTTCTAAATCGCTAGACTCAAAATATACTCGTTCCTCTAAA
>NW_020629361.1:732-1000 GCF_003573695.1 Papaver somniferum
TCGCTAGACTCAAAATATACTCATTCCTCTAAACCATTATTAGCTTCGTAATCAAAAGGAAATACTACATCGTCTAAAACGGGGGTATCTCTAGTCAAATCCTCGTTCTTTTGAATAGGTGAATAATTACTAAAATTATTTGGATTTGAACTAGAAATAATATTATTATTAAGCTCAGTTGGAGTAGCAAATTCCTGATCACTATGCCTATTTATTTCAAATTCTTCATCAACACTATCCTCATCATAATCATTATAATAACATGAAA
>NW_020629362.1:0-355 GCF_003573695.1 Papaver somniferum
AATCTTCATTATTGTAGGGAATTTTGTTATTATCATTCATTATAAAGAATTAATTTACTTTTAGTTGGCTTTAACGAATCCCCTGGCTAGTAGATACAAGCGCTACGAAATAAAATTAACTTAAAGCTTTTTCAGAGCTTTTTCCGAACTCTTTAGATTTTTCGGAGCTTTTTAGATATTTTAGGTTTTAGAGTTTTCAGGGTTTTTTTAGAGTTTTCAAGGCTTTTTAGAGAACATTCAAAGTTGATCTTCACTATTATAGGGATTTGTTATTATCATTATTTAACGAATCTCCCTGCTTGTAGATCCCAGTGCTACGGAGTATAATTTAATTTAAGTTTCTCAAAGCTTTTTG
>NW_020629362.1:366-1000 GCF_003573695.1 Papaver somniferum
GCTTGTAGATCCTAGTGCTACGGAGTATAATTTAATTTAAGCTTCTCAAAGCTTTTTGGAGTCTTCCTGAGCTTTTTAGAGTTTCTCATAGCTTTTTCAGGGCTCTTTAGTGATTTTAGGGTTTTTAGGAAAAATTCAAAGATAATCTTCATTATTGTGGGAAATTTTGTTAGTATCATTCTTTATAAAGAATTAAGTTACTTTCAGTTGGCTTTAACGAATCCCCGGGCTAGTAGATACTAGCGCTACGAAATATAATTAACTTAAAGCTTTTTCAGAGCTTATTAGAGTTTTTCAGAGCTCATAAGATTTTTCGGAGCTCTTTAGATATTTTAGGGATTTTTAGAGTGTTCAGGTTTTTCTAGAGTTTTGAAGGCTTTTTAGAGAACTTTCAAAGTTGATCTTCACTATTATAGGGATTTGTTATTATCATTCTTTAACGAATCTCCTAGCTTGTAGATCCCAGTGCTACAGAGTATAATTAAATTTAAGCTTTTCAAAGCTTTTTGGAGTCTTCTTGAACATTTTAGAGTTTCTCAAAGCTCTTTCAGAATTCTTTAGTGTTTTTAGGGTTTTTAGGAAACATTCAAAGATAATCTTCATTATTGTAGGGAATTTTGTTAGTATCATTCTT
>NW_020629363.1:0-484 GCF_003573695.1 Papaver somniferum
ACCCAAAGATCAAGACATGTTGATCTATAAATCCACATGATCACCACAATTTAGCCAATTTCCATCATTTAGGGCCTCAAATGGCCGTTTTTGCCGTTTTGGAAAGTTTTTGTTTACTTAATAAAACCCTTCGCAGAACAAGGGTAAGTTGGAATGGTGCGGAAGCTAAGTTAGATGCATCATGATCCAAGATCATGCTTTCAAAGGCAAATAGACGTGAATTTGCCTATCTTTAAAGGCCCGGATCGTAGATTCATCATGGCGCACCGGGGAAGTTATGGCCTGCAGTGGAACGCGCCAAAGGCGTAATTTTCCGGTCCGTCACAGTATCGGTCTAGCTTCACAATCCCAATGAAGTCTTTAAGTCGTTAACCCGAATTTAGAGAAGAAACTCAAGGATTAATGGAGATCGACTCTAGCGAGGGAACAAGTATCACACAAGAAAGGTGTGTGGGGATTAAGTTTTGCTCGAGCTAGATGTCTC
>NW_020629364.1:0-601 GCF_003573695.1 Papaver somniferum
CCCAATTCGATCGATCCAATTGCTTCTAGTAAACTTGTCTAGCCATGAGAAATCCATCCTAATCAATTTTCGGTGTTGAATCTCTTTAAAACTTCCCAAAGCTTCACGTCCAAAATCTGCAGACGTGAAGTCTCTTTTCCCGCCAAATCTTTTTTATTCAAATCGTGAAGAAGGTGGGTGTCCCCCTATCCTGTGCTGTTCTCCCTTTAGCAGCTGCCTGGAAATAGGTTACCCCTTATCCAAAATCGAGGGTCCGTATAGTGATTTTTCTGGGACATTTTCCGCACTTTTTCGGGGTTCCTCCCGGGTATTTCTGGGGTACTTCCGGTACACTTCTGGGGCGCTTCCGGTACACTTTCGACGGAGGTCCAAACGCCGCATTTTCAGCCAATTTCGCCGCAAAACCTTATTCTTCTAAAAACACCTACAAATAAATAAAATAACCAAATAAGTACAAAATTGAGCACTAACACTATATACAATTGAGCTATATTAGACGCATAAATGCGTCTATCAGCTGTTCAAAGGTTTTTGGAGCAGGCTGATTGCGACGCTGGAACTGATTGTTGTGCATTTGATTAGATCCACGGTTCTGCTGATT
>NW_020629364.1:612-1000 GCF_003573695.1 Papaver somniferum
GTAAGCATATTCCCACCTTCGTTAAGTGGTTGATTTCCTTTCTAAGAGATCGTCAGAAAAAATGGTTTTCAAAATGATAAAAGATGTGGGTTTTCAAAATACTTCGGAGGGTTTTTACCTTCCTACCATTCAAGTTGACGCAGGATTTTCTTTTCATTCCTACCTGGACACATGTGTGACCCATAAAGAGCTATTTATTATTGAGAGCAATATCATAAAACCCTTTCTTGTGAGGCAGAGTCGAGACTTTTGATCACTCCAAACCCGATTTTATTTCGAGAAGGGATGGTTATTTCTCTCTCAACTTTTAAGGATGAAATTGTGTTCATTTATGTGTCTAACTTCTTATTGCTAGTGTGCAAAATTTTTATGTCTTCTTAGCGCGTTG
>NW_020629365.1:0-269 GCF_003573695.1 Papaver somniferum
GAGCGAAAGAAGAAGATTTTTTTTATTTTATAAAAAAAAGAGAGACATTTTTATTTTTGTAGATTTTTATTTTTTTAGACTTTCTTTTTCTTTTGCACTTTATATTTTTGGACTTTAAATTTTGGGACATTATTTTTAAACCCTACGGAAGGGTGGTTTAAATATAAATTGTTTGCAGAGAAGGACGGTGATTATGATATCACCTCGGCCCCTCGGGTCCGTACATGACATAGGAGTTGTTGCCTGAGTCGACTACAAAGGTTCATCCC
>NW_020629365.1:280-1000 GCF_003573695.1 Papaver somniferum
GGTTCGTACATGACATAGGAGTCGTGGCCCGAGTCGACTACAAAGGTTCATCCCCCGTCTGGTACGGGAGGTAAGTTTGTCGAAACACTCGCGAATCCCCTGTCAGCGATTTACTGTCTTCCTTCGTATGCATATATGTTGAGGACTTGAAAACGGCTGCTCTAATTTCCTAGTAAAGGGCAAGGACTGGCCATACAAGATAAGGGTTCGGATTTCATCACCGTTCTCTTTGTGCCCGCCTTAGGAAAACGACACCAAACGCGAACCTAAGCCTAAATTTTTGAATAGAACGAGACCGATAGGGTAACGAGCTTAACAGGAAAGTCATTCGAAAAATATTGGTTACTCTTTTAAGCATACTTCGAAGTTCTTGACGGTTTCTGTAAGTTGAATGCGTGACTGCGCCGCCTTGTAATACCGGTGAGGCCTTGGGTATCAAAGCTCCACCGAGCTTCCCTCGCCTCTATTCAACTTACTTTAACTCGGATTGATTCCATAGGGATTTGCTTAAATTGTAACGAATTCCCGTTCGAAGGATTAGAAGTTGGTCTAGAAACAATCTAAGTGGAGCCATCATTCTTTTTGTTTGCGAGAAATCAGTAGGTTTGCTATGGTGGAGTCAGCCTTGATTGTGTTTGCATAGAACATCCCTTCCTTTTTAGGACTTTTCTTTTTGATTTTGTTTTTCTAGTGTATGCCCGAAGTTTTTAAACGGGCTTG
>NW_020629366.1:0-439 GCF_003573695.1 Papaver somniferum
TATTAGCTTGATTGAATCAGGTTTTTCATCTAATGGTGAATATTGAACGCTTTGTTACCAAGGTAACTTAGATTGCAAACCCTGATTTGAAAACTATATAAGGGGAACTCTAGCAACCGGAAAAACTAATCCCCACTCCTCCTGTGTGATACTAGTTGGTTTTTCTAGAGTCAATTATCCTTTAACCTTAGGTTTATTCTCGAGACCCTGTAGGTTAACGACTGAAAGACTACATTGGGATTGTGAAGCTAGACGAAACTACTTCTCTTGTAGTTGAGCGATCTGATCTTGCCATTTTCTATCGTACGAGTTCAATTGAATAATTGACTTGAGATTATATCTCCGATAGGGAAAGATAAAAAGAAATCACAAACATCTTCGTCTCATCGTTTGTGATTCCGCAATATCTAGTTTCGCTACCATACAATTTAGATTATTG
>NW_020629366.1:450-1000 GCF_003573695.1 Papaver somniferum
TCGTCTCATCGTTTGTGACTCCGCAATATCTTGTTTTGCTACCATACGATTAAGATTATTGTGAGGTGATTGATAATACTAGGCTGTTCTTCGGGAATATAAGTGTGGGTTATCAATTAGTTCTTGTTCACCTTGATTTATCAAAAGATGGAACAATACTCATAGGTTTATCTGTGGGAGACAGATTTATCTATTATCGTAGACTTTTCTGTGTGATACATATTTTTTTATTAAAGACTTCGACTTTGGGTCGTAGCAACTCTTAGTTGTGGGTGAGATCATCTAAGGGAATCAAGTGCGTTCCTGCTGGGATCAGAGACGTAAGGAGAGCAACTGTACCTTGAATCAGTGTGAGATTGATTAGGGTTCAACTACAGTCCAGACCGAAGTTAGTTTGTAGTAGGATAATGTATGTAGCGTCTTAATACAATGTGGTGTTCGATTTGGACTAGGTCCCGGCGTTTTTATGCCTTTGCGGTTTCCTCGTTAACAAAATTCTGGTGTCTGTGTTATTTCTATTCCGCATTATATTTTGTTATATAATTGAAAT
>NW_020629367.1:0-268 GCF_003573695.1 Papaver somniferum
TCTTGGTATGCGTATATGCCAGTGAAGAGATTCTGTCCTCAGACTCAGATTGCCACAAACACAGACTTGTAAGGTCTTTAAACGTGTTTTCCTGCTCTTATACCAATTGAAAAAGCGAGGATATAACAACCACACCCAATATTTCGATTAGAAATCTGTATGGACTAACTCCAATATACTTTCAAGAGAACCAACTAGACTTAATCTTAATAAAGTATATCAAATAGTTGTATCTCTCTTTCTCGATTCAATTCTTACTCAAGCAAAT
>NW_020629367.1:279-439 GCF_003573695.1 Papaver somniferum
TAGTTGTATCTCTCTTTCTCGATTCAATTCTTACTCAAGCAAATAGAAATCTGCGAGTCTAATTGAATACAAGACAAATCACTTGAACGGTACCAAACACCAATGTTCAAGGATCAATAAATGTAAATCAACAACCAAAGGTTGGATATTCTAATTGATT
>NW_020629367.1:639-1000 GCF_003573695.1 Papaver somniferum
TCTCCCTTATATAGTATTTCAAATCAGGGTTTGCAATCAATGTTAGCTTAGTAACAAAGCATTCAATATTCACCGTTAGATGAAAACCTGATTAGATTCAAGCTAATATCTTTCAACCGTTTTATCAAAAACTTAGCTTGTTACACACAAATGAAATGCACGATTTTAGGTTTGTGTAATCGTAACCAAACATGTACATTTGTTGGTTCAACAGTAGTTAACCAAACTACTTTCATATCAACCATATTCTTCTTCACAATAACTAGTTAAAATGACTCAAATGAACTAGTTAGAGAGTTTTCCAATTGTATAAATATTATATAACTATACAAGACACAGTCGAAGCAAAAACGATTTGATT
>NW_020629368.1:0-372 GCF_003573695.1 Papaver somniferum
TCTCACGCGTAGATTTCCATCCTGGTCACTCTAGAAATGTTTACACACGACCCACAATGTTGCTAGATCCCTCATGCATGAGCAGAACACGCTCAAATCTTCTCCAATCCCGTGTCCAACCCGTGTTTCCCTGTTTTGCATTCCGTGAATTATCCAGCTAATTCTGGCCAAATTTGATCGAACCAAAATCCCAAAACGTGTTTGCTATGACATATCACAACTTCCTACCAGAAATCAACCATTGAATCGCCCTAGAACACGTTCAAAAATTCCAACAAAACATCTGCCAGTTGATAGTATTTTTTTCCCGCCAATTTTTGGTTTTTGAATTTGGGAAGAAGATGTCCTCCCCCTAACCAGAACTGGGGTGCG
>NW_020629368.1:383-1000 GCF_003573695.1 Papaver somniferum
AACAAAATTCAAATGGAGAAGATGACCTCCCCCTAATCCTGTACTGGGGTGCGAATAGCAGATGCCTTTTGGGGTGACCTGGGATGCCCCTTAGTAATTGAGGTGCCCCTTATCCAACAGTGAGAGTCCGAATAACACGTGTCCTCCGGGGCTTTTACCAACTTTTCGAGCCGAATTTTCCAAAAAATGTTTATTTTCCAAAGGTGCCTACAAACACATAAAACACCAAAATTAGTACAAACTCGAGTGCCAACAATATATAGTATTGAGATCAAATTAAACACAAAAATGTGTCTATCAAATACCCCCAAACTTATTATTTGCTAGTCCTCGAGCAAAATTTATTTTTGAAAAGATAAAAAGACTACACTTAGCACGTGCAGCAGGCCGTTAAACCGCTAGGTGGCCCTAGCGGCGGAGTATTGTCTCCGGAGGGTTTACCATAGGTGTACCCACAAAACCTTTTCTCCTAATTGGTCACAAGTATCCAAAGAGATATGAGGACATACATATTCTCAACCTATCTCCAAGTAAGTAGAATGCCAGAGAAATTAAAGGTGTCAGCTCTAAAGCTGACTGAAGAAAAGGGGAGACACATCCACACGACTGCTAGATAA
>NW_020629369.1:0-447 GCF_003573695.1 Papaver somniferum
CCTTGGTAACAAAACATTCAATATTCACCGTTAGATGAAGAACCTGATTCAACCAAGCTAATATCTTTCAACCGTTAGATCGAACTTAGCTTTTTATACACAAATGAAATGTACCCTCATTTAGGTTTATGTAACCGTACCTAAACGTGTACACCATGTTGGTTCACAAATAGTTAACCGAGGTTAGCCATATGATTACTCTCATATCAACCTTATTCATCTTAACCATAACTAGTTCAAATGACTCAAATGAAACTAGTTAAAGAGCCGTTCAATTGTTATATTCTCATAAAGTTATACAAGAACGAAAGTGAAGAAAAATCGGGTTGATTCACTCGAATCAATGCATGAACATTATAGCCACGGTTTGCAAAGATTGCACTCCTTATTTTATAAATGTTTAGGTTCATGTACACAACCGATTTTAGAAAGTAACCACCTAAGTAT
>NW_020629369.1:458-1000 GCF_003573695.1 Papaver somniferum
TATAGCCACGATTTGCAAAGATTGCATTCCTTATTTTATAAATGTTTAGGTTCATGTACACAACCGATTTTAGAAAGTAACCACCTAAGTATACGTACTTAAGTAACCGGATTTGAGTTTGTTTTGGTTTTCAAACTCAGCAGAAATTCATGGACGTGAACTTTCCGCCAGTATGCGTACGGGTACGCATACTTTGGTAACTACTTTGAGTTGGTTTTGATTTCCAAACTCAGCAGAAATTCACGGACGTGAACTTCCGCCATTATGCGTACGGGTACGCATACTTATCCAGTCACCATCAACCATTTAATACACACACAAGTATGGATACATTTGGTTCCCGGTTTTGGACTTATACACAAATGTGCGAACACACTATATGCTTATATCCAAAGATGGTTACATGATTCTAAGCTCTTTATTTCAATCATTGAAACTTTCTTAGAGGATGACAATAGACGTTTTCACACACTATTAGCATCAAAGCAATTTTCAAGGTATTGATATAATCATTATCGAAACATTCCAAGTCTATACCAAAT
>NW_020629370.1:0-193 GCF_003573695.1 Papaver somniferum
AGTGTCTTGGTTACCTCTCGCCCACTTTGTTAATATTTTTGTATATAATTTTATTAAATCTTTAAATTTAATCTTCACAAGTCCGAGAGTTTGAACCTCATTACTACAACCCCATTAAAAATCTTTAATCATTTTGGCGCCGCCAACGTGGATTTGTGCTTAGGTAGAATTTTTAGGTTTTTATTATTTTTTT
>NW_020629370.1:393-596 GCF_003573695.1 Papaver somniferum
TTTTTAAATTCCTAGTAAAGGGCAAGGCCTGGCCAATACAAGATAAGGGTTCGGATTTCATCACCGCTCCCTTCTTTCCCGCCTTAGGAAAACGAAACCTAACGCGAACCCAAGCTTAAAATTTGGAATAGAACGAGACCGATAGGGTAACGAGATTAATAGGAAACTCGTTGGAAAAATATTGGTTGCTCTTTAAGCACACT
>NW_020629370.1:638-941 GCF_003573695.1 Papaver somniferum
AAGTTCATGATGGTTTCTGTGAGTTGAATGCGTGACTGCGCCGCCTTGTGATAGCGGTGAGGCCTTGGGTATCAAAGCTCCACTGAGCTTTCCTCGCCTCAATTCAACTTACTTTGACTCGGATTGATTCCAGAGGGGTTTGCTTAAATTGTAACAAATTCTCTTTCGAAAGATAGAAGCTGTTCTAGAAACAATCTAAGTGGAGCCATCATGCTTTTTGTTTGCTAGATTTTATAGGTTTGATTTGGTCGAGTCATCCTTGTTTGTGATTGTGTAGAATTCCCTTGCAATTAAGAATGTCGA
>NW_020629371.1:0-597 GCF_003573695.1 Papaver somniferum
TGGAGAAACCATCCGAACCTTTCATGGTCTAAGGGCCAGAGTCAAGGCCAGTTTAGTAATTCTAATGTTCCCCCAGGTTTTGGTTACACTAAGAATTCATCAGGCCCAGAAAACAAAACGACTAGCTTAGAGGAATCTATTAAGATGTTAGCAAAAACTCAGGATATGTTAGCACATATCCAAATTAGTTTTCAACAGGAAACCAAACAGAACTTTCAAACTAATGCTCAGAGCCTTGCTAAGCTAGAACTTCAAGTCTGCCAAATAGCTAAGACCTTAAGTGAGAGAGATAACGGAAGGCTCCCTAGTCAGACTACCCCCAACCCTAGAGGAGTTCATGAATTAGGTGAAAAACGATCGAATAAATTGAATGCTATTAGAACCCTTAGGAGTGGTAGAGTAGTAGACAATCAGGTAACCATGGCCGATAGTGAACATACTGTAGTTCACCCCTCAGGATCTCATCCCTCAGGACCACTAACTGAGGGGACTGATAAAATTTCCGATGATGCCAATTCGGTTCCCGAGAGGTCTGATTCTGTGCCTAGAGCCCCATTTCCCCAGCTATTAGCATCAACAAAGAAGGAATCGAACTTT
>NW_020629371.1:608-1000 GCF_003573695.1 Papaver somniferum
TTGATTTTGTACCTAGAGCCCCATTTCCCCAGCTATTAGCATCAAAAAAGAAGGAATCGAACTTTAATGACATATTGGAGGTTTTTAAGCAAGTTACCATAAACCTTCCTTTATTAGATGCAATTAGGCAAATTCCTGCTTATGCCAAGTTCCTTAAGGATATGTGTACGCGAAAGCGAAAACTTAGCGTCCATAAGAAAGCCTTTTTAGCTAGTCATGTAAGTTCAATCATTCAGAACACTACCACTCCAAAGTACAAAGACCCAGGTTCCCCAACCATTGCTTGTACAATAGGTAAACACCGGGTATAAAAAGCTTTACTTGACTTAGGAGCCAGTGTGAACTTACTGTCGTACCATGTGTACTTACAGCTAGGACTTGGTGAAATGAAA
>NW_020629372.1:0-483 GCF_003573695.1 Papaver somniferum
CAGGTTTACGCAGATTCTGTAGCTCTGCTGGCCAGAGAAAATCACGATTTAAAGGATCGGATTGCTCTAAGCACGAAGACCAGCCAACAACTTGATGAAGCAAATTCCAAAGCACTAGAGCCAAACCGAGACCGAAGAGTCGTCATAGCGGCTAATGGAGACGCGACTAGGGGAAGTAGCGTATCCGACCCGGATTATGACGACGGAGAATCAGACTATAACGAGCAGAAGAACTTAGGGCACCACCGCGCGATGGAAGAGCTACGAGATGAAATGATGGCCGAGATCAGGCAATTAAAAAGTAGACAAGGCGGGGGGAGGTTAGAAGATGTCATGAGAGAAGCTAACTCTACGCCCTTAACTCATCGCTTGGCCAACACCCCTATTCCGCTGAAATGCCCTGTCCCAACGTTCGAATGCTATGATGGATCCAGCGACCCTGCTGCACATATTCGGTACTACAACCGTGTCTTAGCTAGATGG
>NW_020629372.1:624-1000 GCF_003573695.1 Papaver somniferum
CATTATCCTGGTTTGATAATCTGCCACCAGACTCCATCCACTCATACGACCAACTCGCAGAGAAATTCTTAAGAACATACATGTACAACAAGACTGTAAACACCGTAATGGATAAGCTCTTTTCACTAGCGATTGGCTACAAGGAAACCACGAGGGAATACACTAACAGATGGCACAAGATATGCCAAGCCATAGGGAGCGTGGACCCAGTGGTAAGCTTCAATTGCTACAAATTGGGATTAGACCGAATGAATCCACTATTTGTTGAGATTCATGGAAGCGTGCCTAAGACAGAGGGAGATCTTCAAATAATTATTGAAAAGCACGCTCGACTTGAAGAAATTCAACGGGAAAACCCGAGGGCATATCCGCAGAG
>NW_020629373.1:0-169 GCF_003573695.1 Papaver somniferum
AAAAGACACAATCACACTCGATGAAATAGGTTTATACCTTCACACAATCCGAAGCCTCTTCATACTCATTAACAACCGCATCTCGCGCTTCATCAAGATGTTCATATTCCGCGGATAATTTCTTATAGTCTAGTTGAAGGTTGGTGAGAGTAAATTGACATGCATCTAA
>NW_020629373.1:369-760 GCF_003573695.1 Papaver somniferum
TGCTCCTCCGCGCCACCATCTTGAACAGCAGCGTCTCCGTTACTAGCACCCCCGAGGACATCCCAATCATCATTGGGGGAAAGTAGAGAGAAGTCCTCAGGAAAATCGAGGGCATCATCCAAAAACTCCCCTGTGGAATACATCCGGTCAAAAGAAAACTCTTGAGAAAGGGTGGGGAGAGTATCCGCGGCATCCCCAACAGGGACAGAAATATCACCAATAACACTGTTATCGACTACCACGACGTTGTTTCTCCCTTCATCACCATTATGACCCACACAAACCTCTTCTTCGACATTGGTAGGGGAAGTACCAGTACGTTCCTCCCCATCTGTAATCTCCTCATCCTCAACAAACTCTTCGTTCACCGGACTTGTAACTTCTTCATGGG
>NW_020629374.1:0-607 GCF_003573695.1 Papaver somniferum
AAAAAAAAAAAAAAAAAAAAAAAAAAAAAAAAAAAAAAAAAAAAAAAAAAAAAAAAAAAAAAAAAAAAAAAAAACGATGTATATATTCAGAAAAAAATATCAGAAAAATCCAAAAAAATCAAGTATTTATCAATTCCATCATCTCTTGTTCCAAAAATAAAAAGAGAATTGTCAATGTAAATAAGAGTCATGTAAAGAGTTATTTTTGTTGTTTCATTGTAATAAGCAAGGAGGGTGTATGCCATTGATGTACAACGCGAGTAATTGTGAAATACCTCCAACTCATTCACAATTCTCGTAAAGTCCGGACAGCTAGCTAGATTTCGACCTCAGTTCTTAGCCTGAGAAACTATCTCTTGGTGATTAGTAGTCATGACTTCAAATCTTTCTTTACACATGTGTAGATACACTTTACACTCTTATCACATGTCTTTTTTTGTTATCAGTGCTAGGATTGTGCCTTTGATAGCTAGATTGACATCTCCATTTTGCTGTGAGCTTAAACTGTTTTGCACATGTCACATTTGATGGAATCTGAGCTTATATTTTGACCTAGAACTTTGTAGGTACGTTCTAAGCAAACCTTCACGAGACTTAACTCGTCCAC
>NW_020629375.1:0-629 GCF_003573695.1 Papaver somniferum
AAAAAAAAGCCAACCGTTTTTTGGCCTTCTATTTCTCTGACCCTTTAATGATGTCTCGTACTGTAATCCAAATTTTGGAAAATTAATTTAATCATTACCTGGATCTTAATAACCCTTGTTTGCTTTGCAAGCATGAATTAAAGACCTTTGGAGATTTCAGTATAATGAGGACTTAAAATTAAGCAAATAAAAACGCATCAACTAAAATAGGCCTACCTGTGGGCGCAAAAAAGTATTCATAAAGTCGAGCACAAAGAAATGAAACTGATACTTTACTTCTTAATTTATCCATCTCAGAATCCATAAGTCCCAGAAACATTTTTTCTTGAAAAACAACAATTTAAGTAAATATATATAGAGATTGTTAATAATGATCAGAAAGACCTTCAATTGAAATTATCAAAAGTGATATCCTGAAAAACTAAATCATAGACAGAGGCTGTTAACATGGAGCAATACATAATTAATGTAGCCTGAGATGTCAGGGCAAAGACAACATCAGGGATTCAAGATTTAATCCGTTACTGGAGGCGTCATTATGCCACTATTTCTCCAAAGATAGCTGACTAATATCAAGCATAAAGGAGAAATTTATCATGTTAGCTACAGATTAGGCGAAGGGATATTAG
>NW_020629376.1:0-478 GCF_003573695.1 Papaver somniferum
GCGAACCTAGTCTGCGAACTTGAGAAGGATATATATATGAAGATGATTTCTGAACTTAAACTTAAAAAGACTAAGGAATGCAGTTTGTAAACCGTGACTATAAAAGTTCATGAACCGATTCAAGTGAATCAAATCATCTTTTCTTCAATTGTGTCTTGTGTAGTACATAAGATTTCCTTGCAATTGAACAACTCTCTAACTAGTTCATTTGAAGTCATTTGAACTAGTTGTGGTGAAGAAGAACATGGTTGATATGAAATGCTCATATAGTTAACCTTTGGTTAACTATTATTGAACCAACAAGTGCATATGTTTGGGTACGGTTAACAAACCTAGAAGCTTGCATTGTCAAGTGTGTGTAACAATCTAAGTTTTCAATCTAATGGTTGAGAAATATTATCTTGAATCTAAATCAGGTTTTCATCTAACGGTGAATATTGAATGCTTTGTTACTAAGCTAACATTGATTGCAAACCCT
>NW_020629376.1:489-1000 GCF_003573695.1 Papaver somniferum
ATCTAACGGTTGAGAAATATTAGCTTGAATCTAAATCAGGTTTTCATCTAACGGTGAATATTGAATGCTTTGTTACTAAGCTAACATTGATTGCAAACCCTGATTTGAAAGACTATATAAAGGAGACATTTAGTATTGTGCAAAACTAATCCCTACACCTTACGTGTGATACTAGTTTGCATACTAGAATCGATTATCCTTTAACCTTTGGATTTCTTCTTCTAAAACCAGGTTAACGACTTAAAGACTTCATTAGGATTGTGAAGCCAGACCGATACTACTTTTATCGTAGTTGTGTGATCTGATCTTGCATCTTCTATCGTACGAGTACAATCAAATTGATTGGCTTGAGATTTATATCTCTGATAGGCAAGATATAAAAAGTAATCACATACATCTTCGCATCATTGTTTGTAATTCCGCAACATCTTGTTTCGCTACCATACGATTAAGATTGTTGTGAGGTGATTGATAACTCTAGGTTATTTTTCGGGAATATAAGACCGGATTA
>NW_020629377.1:0-478 GCF_003573695.1 Papaver somniferum
TGAATCTGTATAAATATTGTTCTTCTCTTCGAATAACATTGTAGTAGCATCGTCTAGCTCATGAATAGTGATTGGTAATCGTTATTATGAAAAGTAGGTACAAACGGGTAGGTGACTGATTCCACGAGGAACTGGGCGTTAGGGTTTCTCTGAGATCCAAAAGTTGCAGGATAAGGTGACCGAAGGTCCTTCTGAGGACGTGGTCAAACAACAAGAAGCGGAGGTCGAAAGGCTGTCCAAAGAGTTGGAGCTGAAACAGGCGGTCCTCCAAATGACGAAGGACGACTTCTTCGAGAAGAGCAAAACACCGTTGAATGACTTCCTTTGAATGCACTTCTGTCTTCTGAAATTCTTCTGTTTCGTTTTTTTTTTTTTGAAAGGCAAATGAAACACCTGGCTTTATGGTTTTGATTTTCTGGATTTTTGGGTTGATAGACAAGTGTTACCTATGAGGGTTTTGGATTATTATTCGGGATGA
>NW_020629377.1:488-1000 GCF_003573695.1 Papaver somniferum
TTTTCTGGATTTTTGGGTTGATAGACAAGTGTTACCTATGAGGGTTTTGGATTATTATTCGGGATGAACTGTTTTAGGATGATGCCGTTTTTGGTTATGATTGTAAGTGACACAAACGTCCCACAGAAGATATGGAACCGTGAAAGTTGTGTGCCGGTAGATGACATGGGATGAAACATAACATGGCTATCGGTTTTATCATTCCCGTGAAAACTATAAATAGTAAACCATGTATTTTGTCTAGGCAAGACTTACTCGGTTTTTTGGATATGCTAACGAAAAATGAGTCAGGTGCAAGTCCTAGTTTTGTGAGAAGCACCGTAATTGTGGAAAGTCCCTAGTCGTCCCTGAGTCACTTGATAATCGAGTCGTCAGTCCCTGGGCGGATCATTTGCGTTTAACCTCTAGGAAGCCCCCAGTCGCCCCTTACCATGTCATGACTGGTAATCGGGTCGTCTGGTAACTGAGTCGTCGATCCCTGAGCGGATCGTATCGGGACGTCTGGTAGCTGA
>NW_020629378.1:0-422 GCF_003573695.1 Papaver somniferum
GTGTTGTTGTAGTAATAAGATTCGTTCAAGACTTGTGAAAGCAGATTTTAGACTTAATTTTAAATAAAAAATATAGGAAACTTAAATAAAAGTGATATGAAAAATATGGAGAAGACTGGGGCTATGGATTCCACTAATTACCAATATCAAAGTGATTTATATTTTCTAATTATAATTATGCAAATCCTTCATTCAAATTGATTCTTAATATTGCAAAAGTTGATTTTTTAGAAATAACAATTGTAAATCGAAAGTATGGGACATCAAAACCCTAGGCTAGCATGCTCCATCAATTGAAATAATAATTGTTTAACAAAAACCATTTTATCTATTTATTTATCAAGGCAAATAATCATATAATAATTGCATAAATTAAATAAAATAGAGATTACCACATTTCATTGGGGAAATAGCGTCCTCCG
>NW_020629378.1:433-1000 GCF_003573695.1 Papaver somniferum
TATTTATTTATCAAGGAAAATAATCATATAATAATTGCATAAATTAAATAAAATAGAGATTACCACATTTCATTGGCGAAATAGCTTCCTCCGTCGCCCCAGAGGATGGGTTTAGCTCATCATTGTGTAAACTTGCTCAAAATATTGATTCGTGCTCAAAATTTGTTTACAAAGATGAAATGGAGAGAAAATAATGAAAATCGGGTGTTTGCAACGTTTATAATTGTTGCAAAACACTGTTACAAAGAACGAAAAAATTGAACTGTTGTTGTTGATGTATCTCTGCGACCCTCGTGTGACTGTCGTTGTCACTGTAGCATGAACGAATGCCTCTGGTGGTATTTTGTTCTTCGTGTTCTTCAGGAGCAGCAGAAATGGTGGTTCTCTGGTGCGATTTTTTTCTCTTCTGTGTTGCTTTCCGCCTCTCCCAAACTCTCTGTCCCCCTTCAGTGATACCCTAATAGGCTATTTATACTCAACATGGACAAGAATATTCGCTCATTACCCCGGAAAATCCTTCCAATACTCGGCAGTAAAATAAAATATTCCCGGGAATACTTTCTTCCC
>NW_020629379.1:0-245 GCF_003573695.1 Papaver somniferum
TTCTTACCCCAATGTTGAGGGGTTCGACCAGTAACAAGATAATTCACTATATTTTCACACCAAGGTGATTGGGAAACAGAGAAAAATTGTTCATCAGGAAATCTATCCCTTATAGGAAGGGAACCACTAGGGGAACTAACAACTAGCCTAGACAAGTGGTCTGCTACTACATTTTCTGCACCCTTTTTGTCTCTAATGTCTGGGGAAAATTCCTGTAACAATAGGATCCATCTAATCAATCTAGG
>NW_020629379.1:445-748 GCF_003573695.1 Papaver somniferum
AAAAACCTGCATGCCCTAGGAATGACCTAATATCTTTTACGGTTTTTGGGACTTGTAAAGTCTTAATAAGGTCAACTTTGGCTTTGTCTACCTCTATACCCTTTGAAGAGACGATGTGCCCCTAACACAATTCCTGATTTAACCATGAAATGGCATTTTTCTCAATTAAGCACTACATTTTTTTCCTTACACCTAGTCAACACTAATGTCAAATGATGCAAGCACTCATCGAAAGATGAACCAAACACTGAAAAATCATCCATAAAGACCTCTAAGAACCGTTCTACCATATCAGAAAATATG
>NW_020629379.1:782-1000 GCF_003573695.1 Papaver somniferum
AACCGTTCTACCATATCAGAAAATATGCTCATCATACAACGCTGAAAAGTTGATGGGGCATTACATAGCCTGAAAGGCATGCGTCTGTACGCAAAGGTACTAAAGGGACAGGTAAAAGTGGTTCTCTCTTGGTCTTCTGGGGTAATAACGATCTGATTATAACCGGAGTAGCCATCTAAAAAGCAATAGTGACTATGTCCAGCTAATCGCTCTAGCAT
>NW_020629380.1:0-134 GCF_003573695.1 Papaver somniferum
TTGGTGTTTGAACTCAGGTGAAGAAAAAGTCGTAGTTGCTGCTGCAGTGCAAGACTCAGGAAATGGTTCTGATGGGTATTTAGACGTTGTCAAGAAAGAATTGTTGCTGCCGTTCAAATTGCAGAAACGAAGCT
>NW_020629380.1:334-508 GCF_003573695.1 Papaver somniferum
TGCTGTTGTCGTTGAAGAACTACGACCCACAAGGACAGTCGATGTTTCTGTTAATAAACGACTGCTTCTGCGAGTCCGTTCTTCGTGTTCTTCAGGCGTGTTAATGGCAGCAGCAGCAGCAGCAGGTAACTTCTCTGCAACTCCTCCTACGCCTCTCTGCTCGCCTCCAAACCT
>NW_020629380.1:708-885 GCF_003573695.1 Papaver somniferum
TCTCTTTTCGCTTTTCGCTTTAAGCTTTTTCCTCTCCAAGTCCTTAGTGCTCCACTTCGAACCTGTAAATCAAAGACAAAAAGACAAAGTAAAAAGGAACAAAAAATAAAGAAAAAAATAATAATAAACCTAAAAAAAATAAATCAATCTATATACAAGTCCGCGTCGGCGGCGCCA
>NW_020629381.1:0-582 GCF_003573695.1 Papaver somniferum
CTTGGAAGTCGATAAATCTAAAATAAACCTTATTTGTGCTCTAACCCCTCCCACTACGGTGAGGGAGATACGCTCTTTTCTTGGTCATGCAGGTTTTTATCGTAGGTTTATCAAAGACTTTTCCAAGATAGCATCACCACTTTGCAACTTATTGCAAAAAGATGTGCTTTTTAACTTTGATGAAAAGTGTATGGCGGCATTCAATCGTTTGAAAGAACTTTTGTTTTCATCCCCTATCATTAAACCACCGGATTGGAGCAAGCCTTTTGAGCTCATGTGTGATGCAAGTGATTATGCGGTTGGTGCGGTGCTTGGGCAACGTGTGGGGAAGATACCTCATGCTATTTATTATGCTTCTAGAACGTTAAATGAGGCCCAACGAAACTACACAACCACTGAAAAAGAGTTGTTAGCCATTGTTTTTTCTTTGGAAAAGTTTCGCTCTTATCTAATTGGTACAAAAGTTGTTTCCTTTTCTGATCATGCAGCGCTTAGGTACTTGCTTATGAAAAAAGAGGCGAAACCGAGGCTCATACGATGGATTCTACTTTTGCAAGAGTTCGATATTGAAATCAAAGACAA
>NW_020629381.1:593-1000 GCF_003573695.1 Papaver somniferum
GAAACCGAGGCTCATACGATGGATTTTGCTCTTGCAAGAGTTTGATATTGAAATCAAGGACAAGAAAGGAATTGAGAACACCGTTGCGGATCATTTGAGCCGTCTTGCTGTGGACAAGGAAGCTATCCCATTGCGTGAAAGTTTTCCGGATGAGCAACTATTCTCAATTGCCTTTGGAGAACCATGGTATGCTGACATTGTGAACTACTTGGTGTCTAAACGAATCCCAAAGAACTTGTCTCGTGCTGAGAGGGAAAAACTTAAGAGGTTAGGAAACCAATACATATGGGATGATCCATACTTATGGAAACAAGGTAGTGACCAAGTGTTACGAAGGTGCGTTCCCGAATCTGAATTTAATTCTATCTTGTCTTTTTGTCACTCCTATGCTTGCGGAGGACATTTTG
>NW_020629382.1:0-312 GCF_003573695.1 Papaver somniferum
TGTTTTTGTAAACCAAAAGTTTTGTACACATTACATATTACAGGCAGATAATAATATGTAACACACATATCAATTTGAGATGCTATCATTAAACAGCACAAATTAGGCTTTGGAAATATGTTATCTCAAATTACATATACAACATATGAAAACATGTATACCAGACACTACATACAAATATGTAGTGATTCCATTGAGCAAAGAAATCAAAAAGAAAAACGACAACAACTTACCTATTTTCTGATCGATATGTTTCTTCCTCTTTGTTGGTGAAGGAGTAACAACTTTACTCCTACTTCTTGTTATTGGTGA
>NW_020629382.1:323-558 GCF_003573695.1 Papaver somniferum
TTCTAATATTCTTCGCAAGCCCCCACAAGCCCCTGAAACCGCCACGGTATAAACTTCGTGGTTTTCCATCTCCTTTCTTACGCTTATTAGCACCTACACAATAACAAGAACCAAAAACTATTACAGTACATATCAATATGGTATATCAAATATGTAGTTACATCATCAATATGTAGTTGTAATATCTACCAAGTCTTGAAACTACATATTATTAACAGTACATACGAGAATATAA
>NW_020629382.1:569-867 GCF_003573695.1 Papaver somniferum
TTATTAGCACCTACACAATAACAAGAACCAAAAACTATTACAGTACATATCAATATGGTATATCAAATATGTAGTTACATCATCAATATGTAGTTGTAATATCTACCAAGTCTTGAAACTACATATTATTAACAGTATATACGAGAATATAAATATCTACCTCTACATATTTATATGTAATATGTTATGAGAGTATAAGTATTTACCTCTATATATTGATATGTAATATGTTATGAGAGTATAAGTATTTACCTCTACATATTGATATATAATAGTAGATACCACTACGTATTATTTT
>NW_020629382.1:878-1000 GCF_003573695.1 Papaver somniferum
GACCAACTATTAAATGTATTCTCCCGCTTGACTACAGATTAACCCGGGTCGGGTTTTTTGGACTAAACAGGAAATTTCTCTAATAACAAATCCCTACAATAGTGAAGATCAACTTTGAATGT
>NW_020629383.1:0-190 GCF_003573695.1 Papaver somniferum
TTTTCAAACGGTGAAGGTGACCTCCCTCTTATCCAGTTCTAATGTCCCTTTAGCACATGTCCGAATTGGGTTACCCCTTATCCATAGTGAGAGTCCGAATAACACTTTCCCCTTGGGTGCAAATAGTAATTTTTCTGGGATATTTTCAACACTTTTTCAGGGTTCCTCCGGGGTATTTCTGGGGTGCTTC
>NW_020629383.1:246-527 GCF_003573695.1 Papaver somniferum
ATACTTCTGGGGTGCTTCTGGTACGTTATCTACGGAGGTTCAAATGCTACATTTTGAGCCAATTTCGCCGCAAAAGCTTATTTCTCCAAAAACACCTACAAAGACATAAAATAACCAAATACGTACAAAATCGAGCACTAACAATATAAACAATTGGGACAAATTAGACACATAAATGCGTCTATCAAATACCCCCAAACTTATTATTTGCTAGTCCTGAGCAAATCAAAACTACAAAATAAAATCCTAACTCACTGTCGCAGGCATCGTCGATTGCATTT
>NW_020629383.1:727-1000 GCF_003573695.1 Papaver somniferum
CGCAAAAGCTTATTTCTCCAAAAACACCTACAAAGACATAAAATAACCAAATAAGTACAAAATCGAGCACTAACAATATAAACAATTGGGACAAATTAGACACATAAATGCGTCTATCAAGGTAACCCATGGAGTTTGAATACCTGACTTAGGAATTCATGTGCCATTGTTGCTGCAGTGAAATGGTGACTTAGAGCAATAAAGTGGCTGTATTTAGTAAGCCTACCCACAATGACCATAATCACATCCTTTTTGTTGGACTTTGGCAATCCC
>NW_020629384.1:0-544 GCF_003573695.1 Papaver somniferum
AAAATGAGTTGAGTATTAATGAAATCATATGAGGGATGTAGTGTAGGATTTCCTGCAACTACATAATGGCGCTAGAAACAGGGACACATCGAAGATTATTCTAGAAAAAAATTGAAGATTAATATTGAGATTTGTATAAATTTGGAGTGATTGATTAATAATTTTACATAATTTCTTGCAATTTGTTAACATTGAAGAAATGGCTAGGAGAAGAAATACATCAGAACAACCAACTACTGTTGGAAGAAGCAAGAGAATTTCTGGAAGAGAAAGAAGTGAGATGGGAGAATCTACTAGAATGAGAAATAATGGAGAAAATCAAATTCAACCACCAGTTCAACAAACACTAGTACAAGGAAGGAATATAGATTATGATAGGGTGAGTATACACACTTGGAAATCAAATTCCGCAGAAGAAGTAGAAGAAGAGCAGCAAACTAGAAACCATACACAAGTAGAGAGAAATCAAGAAGCAGATGAAAGAATAATTCATGGAGATGAGGAAATTGGAGCGTTAGAAACGTTGAGACGAAGAATACATGAA
>NW_020629384.1:555-1000 GCF_003573695.1 Papaver somniferum
AGAGAGAAATCAAGAAGCAGATGAAGGAATAATTCATGGAGATGAGGAAATTGGAGCGTTAGAAACGTTGAGACGAAGAATACATGAAGAAAGAAGAGCTGAGGTAGAAGAACGTGCAAATCTAACAAGGCAAAATCACGAATTGAGGATGGAATATATGAGACTACAGAGTAGAAGATCGAGAAGTATTACAAAATCATATTCAAGATCGACTAGAAGATAAATGAGGCGAAACTCACCCACAATTAATGGTGGAAACAATATTCAAGAAGAAATATCAAATCCTAATGAAGAATATCGCAAAAATAGAGAAAGAACTGATGATCGTTACGTTCCACAAAATGAAACTTTTGATGATGGGCAAAATGGTAGAAATCAAGAGAACGGACAACGTCAGGGATGAAATGACCAAGATGGCGAAGGAAATCGAGAGGAAGGAAGAAGA
>NW_020629385.1:0-130 GCF_003573695.1 Papaver somniferum
CCAAAGCCTAATGCACTTCAAGACCAACTAAGCCCAAGCTCATTTTACTATCAAACAAGCCTATAATCCAAAGGTACCCTAAGTCCAAAGCCCAAAAGGCTTCATAGCCCAATAGCAATTTAGAGCCCAA
>NW_020629385.1:141-480 GCF_003573695.1 Papaver somniferum
CGTACTTGCACGAGCTACAACCGACGACCGTGCACTTGCGGTATTACTGTAGACCCGCGTTTCATTTCGCTTCATTTTTTTTACCCATCTTTTAGAAGCCTACCAAGTTTTTGGCGCCGTTGCCGGGGATTGGTGCTGTGTTTTTATTGTTGTTTTATTAGCTATTTTTGCATTTCACTGCATAGCATTTGCATCTGCATCTGCTTCACTTCATTTGTTGTTGGACCTGCTGTTCTAAACCTGTTTTCCTCTGCTGGGACGCCACCAAGGAAAAGAACCAAAACCCAACTGGGTTTTTGCAACAATATCAGAGCAGCTGGGCTGTGCTTAAAAGGTAAC
>NW_020629385.1:680-1000 GCF_003573695.1 Papaver somniferum
TTATTCTTGAAAACAATGAAAATACAGAATATGGGATAAAATGTAGAATTAATGCATAAAAGATGAGTTAAATGCCAACAAAAAGGGATAAATATATACAATATTTGGCACTCATCAATATCCGGAAATATATTCGGACCATTTAATCTGATTGTATTCTTCTTCCATAAGAGATGCTCCTAAAACAAATGAGTACTTTGCCCATAAAATTGTCGATCCACACGAACACGGATGCACGATGTCGTGACAAATCGTCGATGTTTTTGAATCGAGAATATAATGCCACGAACCAGACATTAAAATTTGAAGAACTCGCCCCA
>NW_020629386.1:0-784 GCF_003573695.1 Papaver somniferum
AATAACCACAAATAGCTCATCAAACATACCTCAATTGATTTTAAAGCTCAATTGGTTATAAACCATTGTCCATTCTTCGCACCAATAAAGAAATCAGCAACCCCATTGCTCATAACATCGTTTAGTCTCCCGCAATTTTTATTTCATTGGAAAATAAAAACTTTCTCAAGTAAGTAATTTTCACATGTCACAATCATTTACATATGATCATTTGAAACCAAAAATAAGTAAAGTATGCACTTACATAATTACTTAAAAATCAACTAAATTCAGTACTTAAAGTTTCTCAAATGCATCAATTAAAGATTCAAAATTTCTATAGTTATAACACCACAGTTTATAACTTTCCATCAAGCATACTATCAAACATATGTGGTGCACTAGTTTGATTGCTAACAATGATATTATTTTTCATTACCAAAACAAGAATATGAAGTGCAAGAATCAAAGAATGACTATTTATGTAATTTCTTACATCTGTATTCTCTAAACTCAAGTATCACTTCAAATATTTAGACATACATACATAACGATTTTGGTATCACCACATCTCTCAAACTAAAACTCCAAATGGAAATTTTCAAAAATGGATTTTGTAGATAAGATCCTGATTTATAAGTTTCATGTTATATGAATTCAAATTATCTACAAAAACATTTGAGAAAACGTATCCAATCAGGATTAAATTTCTGCCCGTCAGAATTTTTTCATATACGTTGTTCAGTTTTCTAAAATACTTTACAAAATATTTTTCAGATTCCAAAAATTCTGAAATTTTACGTGG
>NW_020629387.1:0-432 GCF_003573695.1 Papaver somniferum
CTAGATTGAAAGCGGACTAACAAAGCAACCAAATGTATCTTTCTTCGACTCTCTCATAGTGCTCAGTAGAAACAACGTCTTCTTCGGTCTTCAACTGTTGATGATAAACTATCGAACCTCATAGAACCTTGACAATTAACTCTTCTCTTCGATTTCTTGCTTGACTTATAAATTTCTACTTCCCTTTGGCCTTATTGAACAAAACGTAACGATGATTTTTTTTTTCATTTTTTTTCATTTTTTTTTCATTATTATTATTATTATTTTAATTTTTTGTTGGAAACAAAAATTACGAGATAACAATTTACATGGCCATGAGAGAAGGACTTTCAAAACTTAGATCTTCGCAACTTGTGATGTCTTGGTATCATGGATTCTAACAACTTATATCATTTGCTCTTATAACTTCAACTTTGATTTTTGAATTATTCT
>NW_020629387.1:623-1000 GCF_003573695.1 Papaver somniferum
TGATAGACGCATTTATGTGTCTATTTTCATCTCTTTTGTGTATTTTGTTAGTACTCGTTTTCGTCCTTATTATGGTGTTTTTTGTGTTTGTAGGTATTTTTTTGGAAATAAATAATTCTGGAAAAATCGGCTCGAAAAATTATGCGGAGCATCCCCGGAGGACATTTGTTATTCGGACTCTCTGCTTTGGATAAGGGACACCCACTTGATAAGGAGTGACCACTTGCTATTCGCACCCCTGAACTGGATAGGGGGAGGTTATCTTCTTTGTTTGAATTTGGTTTTGGCGGGAATACTTAATGCAGACGCTGTTGATTTTGGGTTGGATTGTTGGAGGGATTTCAGCGAGATTCAATCGCTAGAAACGGTTGGGCTGG
>NW_020629388.1:0-444 GCF_003573695.1 Papaver somniferum
AGCAGATTAAAGATACAAGATAACCCCTCTAAAATTCCACAGCCGCACACCCCTCAAGATATGACCATTAAGCACAAGTTCAAAAGAACTCTCCCCCATTTGATGTCATTCCCGAGAGAACAACAAAGAGCGACCTTAATTTCGAAAGAAAAGAAGGATTTCTTTGGACATAACAAATCACATACAAGTATGAATTTGAATCCAAAATACTCAATTAAATTAACCACAAGAGAATTCATGATTAATTTAACCGGAAATGCTCAACATAAGTGAACTTATGGAGACTTAAAAATACTCAATTAGATTAATCACAAGAGAACATATAATTAATATAATCGGAATACACAACCAAACTAATCACAAAAAGTAATCAATTTAATTGGTCATGCTCGACATAAGAAAACTTACGGAGCAACAACTAAATAACCAAACAAGATGATTAAT
>NW_020629388.1:455-1000 GCF_003573695.1 Papaver somniferum
CAAACTAATCACAAAAGTAATCAATTTAATTGGTCATGCTCGACATAAGAAAACTTACGGAGCAACAACTAAATAACCAAACAAGATGATTAATTTAGTTGAATATGCTCGACATAAAGTATCTCGCGGAACAACAACTAAGCTAATCATAAAAAATAATCAACTTAGACGTTTAGTGCTCAACATAAGACACTTTACGGAACCTGACAGTAATACATAAAAATATGGATCAGGGAAGATCAATACTGCGGAATACACAAGGATTCATTCTATTTTCCATCACTATTCGCATAACGACATTCAATAGGCATAATCCTTGCAATTAAAAGATTTTAACCTATCTTCCATCAATAATTGACATAATAGGCTTATCTTTTGTATTTGCCAAAAGTTCATTCCTTCTTTTATCAACACATGCATATCGACATATAAAGGACTTAAGTTTCGACAAGGAATGGGACAATCACAGTTCACGGACGCAAACACACATATCCCATAACAAATTGCAATATATAAAACCATAAAGATTAATACTGCAAAAATCA
>NW_020629389.1:0-439 GCF_003573695.1 Papaver somniferum
ACGGTTTTCATAATTACTGGAAATGCTTTGTCCAAATATTGACCGAAATCTCAGTAGAAAATCTCCAACTAGTAAATGCACATTACTAATTTTTATTTTCTAATGATATGCATTTTAATTATTGGAAACTAAAAGCATATAAAACTAAAAACCTTAATTAAAAGATTCTCAATTTATTTCGATCCGGGATTCTCCTTTACTATTAAGGAATATCTTTAAACAATAAAAGATAAGAGTTACTGTACATGTTCAAATTAGTTGACATCTTTACTTTGTAAATCCTTTTTCATATTTACAATCTTGGAACCGATTTGCCACACTTCCAAACAAGTTTAGAATTGGTTCACCTGACTTTCAAGAACTATGTGATTGATTATCCTATCAAATCACCATTAATGGGTTTCACAGTTCAACCTCAACATAAAGTTTCGGTTCTACC
>NW_020629389.1:450-1000 GCF_003573695.1 Papaver somniferum
TATGTGATTGATTATCCTATCAAATCACCATTAATGGGTTTCACGGTTCTACCTCAACATAAAGTTTCGGTTCTACCTCCAAGTGGGTACTAGGATCGGTTACACTAGTTACCATAAAATGGCTAACTAAGTACTAGGATCGGTTACCACTTCTTATGGTAAAACTTGTGATCGATTGACCAAGTTACGGGATCGGTTACACCAACTTACTAAAACTTTCTAAACCTCTTACAAGGATCGATTACATTCTCACTTGTGTCGGTCACATATCTTACTAGGATCGGTTACCCAATGGCTAGTATTTAGTCACACCAATTTCAAGATATCGATCTTACCATCTCAGGTGATTACTTAAGATCGGTTTCACTAATAAAAGTCATACCAATACAAAAGTCAGGCCTTGTGAATAGTTTTACCAAGATACATAAACAAGTTATGAGCGGTTATACTAAACACACATATTGGTAATTCAAAAGATTTGCAATGAATAACAATACCAATAATCCTAGCGATTTCCCTTTCGATTCGCAAAATAAGTTTATGAATTTTT
>NW_020629390.1:0-330 GCF_003573695.1 Papaver somniferum
TCATGAAATTAGAGAAATAATAATATTAATAATAATAAAAAAAAAATAATAAGAAACCGTGGGTGTGGGGCCGGTTGGGACCAAGGAATGGCCGGTTGGCCAATGGTCACGCCCCACACTCCTTTCCTTAATTTTATATTATTTTTTATGGATTTATGGAAGTACCATGAAACCGAGGAGTTTCCTCAAGACGAAGGAGATTTGATAAAATGAGAGAATTTTCATCAAATCATGGAAAATAATAAAAATGCATTAAAAATATAAAACTGGCGTGGGATTGACGAGGGTCGGTCGGTCGTGTGTCCGTGCTCCCAGCGCCCTGGTCAATAT
>NW_020629390.1:369-1000 GCF_003573695.1 Papaver somniferum
TCGGTCGTGTGTCCGTGCTCCCAGCACCCTGGTCAATATTTTTAATTATTTATTATTTTCTTCTCTATTTTGCATAGGTTCATCGTTTCGTTGTATTTTTGAAATACTCGTTCGTGCGGTGACTGTTAGTGTATTATCGTTAAATACACCTTCACCATTTGAATCGGGGCTTACTTAGAGGTAGATCAGACGCCCGGTTGTTGATTATTTATTACTAATTGTTATTCAGTGGAGAATAATTCGCAAAAGTGAGTAATAAGATGTTTATTATTAATTCATAGGATCAGCTGAGGATTCGACTACGAATTCAGAATAATAAAGTGAGCATTACCATTCCATGGGATCGTAGATTCGACCATAGTCAGGGTATCATTAATTATCCTGATACGAGCTTGCCGGTAAGTCATATCCTTTATATAGTCAGGGTAAACTCGTTGTTTGTTCCTGAAGACGTTATCGCTCTATACTAGCAGAGCAAGCTGTCTAGGAGCCGTCCATCTCGTGATGCTATATAGAAATAATCACTGAAAGTATTCAGTATTCATGAGATATGTCGTTGTCCAGTCGTGAGACTACATATCTACATGTACTCTGAGAGAAAGTACTCTCCGTTGAGAATTCGATGAGAGAA
>NW_020629391.1:0-181 GCF_003573695.1 Papaver somniferum
TACCACTAAACGCCGGTTCATCAGACGGGGATGTATCAACATCTATGACATTTTCTTCATTTGCATATTATGCAAACAGTTCATCATACTTGGATTCCGTCCTAATGAAATTGTGAATTGCACATGTTGCTATTAATATTTGTACCTGGGTGTTGTATGGAAATGAGGCATGATCTCTCAA
>NW_020629391.1:192-533 GCF_003573695.1 Papaver somniferum
TCTCTCAAAATTGGAAAGCGAGATTTAAGAACTCCAAAGCTTCGCTCGATTGCATTCCTTAATGAAGAATGCCCAAAATTAAACAACTCCTTTGCAGTGAACCTTCCATTGCTTCCTCTTCTACGGTCATGTAAGTGATAACGAACTCCCCGATATGGAGCAAGAAAACCAGGCATGTTTGGATATCCAGCATCAACAACATAATACTTTCCTAAAAATGTAAACAATGTCGGAGAATATTCAACAACAATAACATCGTTAGTCACAATACAAGTAGAGGGAATTCACAAGAAGGAAAAGCATTCTGGTCAGAAAGAAGACATGGTACACAAACGACATCG
>NW_020629391.1:544-1000 GCF_003573695.1 Papaver somniferum
AATACAAGTAGAGGGAATTCACAAGAAGGAAAAGCATTCTGGTCAGAAAGAAGACATGGTACACAAACGACAGCGTATAGTTTGGGAGCCTAGTTACACTTATTCATCTTAATATGGTTATTTTGTAAGGTTATTACTAGCCATCGTCTATACCAGCACCAGTAGTGGAAGAGGACAGCTTAACTAGTCTTAAAGATTTCAGGTTGTTGTTGGGACTGCACAAGCACTTGCTTTATGATTGTAAACTACAAGTTCTGCTACTGAAACCGTAAATCTACTGACATACTTTTAGATGAAGCATATGACCTAAATACTCAGACTGCAGATGGTTGAAACTACTGCCTATACTAGATCGTTATGGCTTGGCCAATTTTCAAACTGCTGCAGGAATATATTGGACCAGAATATATTTATGTACAGTATTAGGAGAGTGTCTTTGTATAGATTAGATCTTTC
>NW_020629392.1:0-584 GCF_003573695.1 Papaver somniferum
GATTATTAGGATCTAGTGACATAAAAACTTGTCTCCATCCAGCATCTTGAAACTTCTCTAACGCCCCCATTAAACTTCGAACACTCACGCCATCAAGAGATTGCAAATACTTTGTACAATTTGGAATTGAAAAAGGATCCTTATCCAAATCAATAACATGTTTAGCTTTTGTGGCATCAGCAATAGCAAACAAAGCTTCACTCAGACCAGCAGTACTTGTAGCTCTCTTAGTTTGACCATATTCAATTGTTGCTGGAGCTTTTCGCTTTCCTCTTTCATTAGCTTTCTCTGTTGAGCTTTCACTTACTTCTTCCACCCCAACAACGGACGACCCCTGCCTCGAGGACTTAACTGGAGTATCATCATCTACGCTCTGAGCCGAAGCATACGCATTAGAACCAGTTGCAGTTGAACCGCCAAAAATGGTACACAACTCTTCATAGATAGGGCAACCATTTGTATTATACTTTTTTTTATCCGGGTATTCCTACGTCAAAACAGTAAAAATTATCTACTGACTACTACCCACAATAATTCACAGATCAAAATACAACCTACAATAACAACAAAGAGGGTGATGTCAA
>NW_020629392.1:595-1000 GCF_003573695.1 Papaver somniferum
CCCACAATAATTCACAAATCAAAATACAACCTACAATAACAACAAAGAGGGTGATGTCAATTAAATTTACCCCAAGATATGCATCCCACACTCCTTCGTCGTCAACTATAATCTTTTTATCTTCCGAATCCCATTCAAATCCACTAAGGGACATGAGCTTCTTCATGTCATTGTGTCTAACCCTGAACAAATTATACCTATTCTTAATTTGATCCATAGTAAAATTCTGTCCATTTTTCTTGTTGAATTCATCTTTTACTTCAATCCAAGCTTCTTTCACAAATGATTTAGGCTTCTTACCACCAAGTATTTGAACTATCAAAAGTTCACATAGGCTTTTTTCCGAACTATTACACCATTTGGCAGTCTCAGTCGACATTCTAATGAACCCAATTTTTAAGAAAA
>NW_020629393.1:0-452 GCF_003573695.1 Papaver somniferum
TCGGTTGTGTTGTTACTGGTGAAGCGCCTATTCGGAGAGGAGAGTAACCTAATTAGGAGAAATCTTTTACGGCCGCTCAGTTTAAAATCTTCTTTGGGATTGAGAAGCTCTATGAGTACCGTTGGTGGGAAACTAGATAATTGCGGTTTATCTTGTGTTTTCGATTGATTTGATTGACTAACGGTGGTTGAACTTTGATTGCACCTAGTTTGTTTATGCTTGAGAATCTTCTCTTCTGATATAAGATTCACTCAAACTAGATCAAAGTTTCGACATGGATCTTTAGACTATTTATAGATCTAAAGACGTCTTGTGATAATCTATTGTTAACAGACTCCGTTATGTGCGTGATTGATCACAAGAGATTCAAGTTGTTGTGTGCAGGCGTTTATTGAAGATCTAAGAACTTTGAAGATAAAAAAGATATTGAAGATTTCTGATTCGGGGTTCAT
>NW_020629393.1:463-1000 GCF_003573695.1 Papaver somniferum
ATTGAAGATCTAAGAAGATTTGAAGACAAAGAAGATATTGAAGATTTCTGATTTGGGGTTCATAATCTTTGGTGTGCACAATACTTGTTTCGGTATAGAGGATCCAACTATAATCGGTTTATCCTTGTGGTAGATTGGATTGATTAGTTGTGTAGATCGGCATCAATACAATTCTTTGTGATTAAAAGTATTGATTGCAAAATGTTAACAATTACTTCGGTAGTTGAGAATAAGATAAATCTAAGAACCTGAAGAAGGAGTTTATTGAGATAAACAAAAGAGCCTTTGTCAAACTCACATCACTTGGTTGAAGAGAGTTGCTACCAAACAGATTTGGTGTTCCTTTACTGCTTGGAATACGAACTAAAGGAATTATTCCGAGTACTGACTTATTACAGGTCGGAGGCGTGGGAATACAGACGGAACTAGGTGAACTATAGGTTTAGTTAATTTGTCTCAATGATACGAAGTTGGTTTAATTTTGTGTAGCGTCTTAATCCTGAGAGTATTCAATTCTGGACAAGGTCCCAGGGTTTT
>NW_020629394.1:0-133 GCF_003573695.1 Papaver somniferum
ATGATTCTTCTTGCAAACTCATGAAGAATAAGGGTGTAGGTGTTAACCAACTTGAATACTCAAGAGTCATAGGAAGTCTGATGTATTTGATGAATTGTACGAGACCAGACATTGCTTATGCTGTGAGTAGGTT
>NW_020629394.1:144-407 GCF_003573695.1 Papaver somniferum
TTTAATTATGTACCCACAAAACATTTACTCCAGACCCTAGCTATCTACAACGAACCTTGGAAGGCACTAAAGAATCTCCTTGGTTGCCATACTTATTGACTACAAGAGGAAGTACCCTGATGCGAAATTCCAATTGATGTACACGAGTTTGTACTCAAGCATACTAAAATTCATATATAAGTGACAGAGCTCTACTCAGATAGTTGCACTATGGACATCATATTCGGAGTCAAACTAATCACATGGAAAGATTAAGAGATGGA
>NW_020629394.1:439-609 GCF_003573695.1 Papaver somniferum
AATATCCGGAGTCAAATACTAATCACATGGAAAGTTTAATAGATGGATATAGAAAAACATAGATGGTTTTGATGTTTACTAAGTGAACGGCGTTTCCCATATCTGTCTGAAGGCCTCCGCCAAAATGAACCTATCCTAATGGATTGAGATACTAGTATGACTAATATCAA
>NW_020629394.1:740-1000 GCF_003573695.1 Papaver somniferum
TATTTTTATATAGTAACTCAATCACTCTAATTCACCCTAGCAGTGGTAACAACTTGAATCGTGTGCCCCACCTAATCACTTAGAGAAACATAGTTTAAAATGAAAAAAAAATAAAATAAAAATAGAAGTGAAAAAGACTCTACGAGATATGGTGCAACTATCATGTTATTTCTAACACCTGAGCTCTGTGTTTTTATGAATAGACTCTATAGATGTTTCTATCTAATCAGATTGGTTCCTCAACTCCTACAACCAAGATG
>NW_020629395.1:0-484 GCF_003573695.1 Papaver somniferum
ACCATCCCATCCGCTCCACCGTTCCAATGGCAAACCATTACATCCATGTCTCCGCGCCAAGGCCTGCCAACCATGTCAGCCGCACCACATGTGCCAATGGCATGCCGTGCCAGCCACACCTCCGCGCCAAGGCATACCAACCATTCCAGCCACGATACCATGCCAAAGCCATGCCGTCCCCGCTACATGTCGCTGGCTGCCAAAACGAAGGGTTGCAACAATCAAGCGGCCACCCTTCCATCTGAGATGCAGATCTTAGCCGTCCAAGGTTGCCAGCCAACGCATGGTAACCTTTGGCCCAACACCAAAACCCTAGTTTTGGCCACGCCTAAACCGCGCCAAGGCATGCCGACCATGCCACATGTGCCAATGGCATGTCGTGCCGGCCACCTTGCCGCGCCTAAACCATACCATGTCGGCTTTCCCTTTACGGCTCCCAAAACGAAGGCGTGCGACAATCAACAGCCACCCTTCCATCTTAGAT
>NW_020629395.1:495-1000 GCF_003573695.1 Papaver somniferum
TCGTGCCGGCCACCTTGCCGCGCCTAAACCATACCATGTCGGCTTTCCCTTTACGGCTCCCAAAACGAAGGCGTGCGACAATCAACGGCCACCCTTCCATCTTAGATGCAAATCTTATCCGTCCAAGGTCGCCAGCCAACGCATGGTAACCTTTGGCCCAACGCCAAAACCATAGTTTTGGCCACGCCTAAACCGCGCCAATGCATGCGTACCATGCCACATGTTCCAATGACATGTCGTGCCAACACCTTGTTGCGCCTAAACCATACCATGCCGACCTTCCCTTCACGGCTGCCAAAACGAAGGTGTGCGACAATCAACGACCACCCTTCCATCTTAGATGTAAAACTTAGTCGTCCAAGGTCACCAACCAACACATGGTAACCTTTGGCCCAACGCCAAAACCCTTGTTTTGGTCACGCCCAAACCGCGCCAAGGCATGCCGGCCATGCCACATGCGCCAATGGCATGCCAGCCACCTTGTCGCGCCATACCATGCCGGCTT
>NW_020629396.1:0-238 GCF_003573695.1 Papaver somniferum
ATTTGCCTAATTTAGAGGACGAGGCTAGAATAAAAGACACTACTTATTTAGATAAGGTTCAATCATTTTCGTACTATGATGATGAGTATAGCAGTAATGAAGAATCCGAAATATGTAGGCATAGTGATCAGGAGTCTAGTAATCCAATTGAGTTGTATAGTGATTATATTATTTCTAGTTCAAATCCAAATAATTTTTATGATTATTCACCTATTCAAAAGGACGAGGATTTGATTAG
>NW_020629396.1:438-698 GCF_003573695.1 Papaver somniferum
CTGGTTCCCTTGTATATGCCAGTGTGTTAATATTAGTCAGACCGACATCTCAGTCATTTAGGTTAGGTTCATCTTGGCAGAGGCCTTCAGACAGATATGGGAAACACCGTTCACTTTTTAACCATCTACATTTTTCTTTTTCCATCTTCTTAATCTTTTCATGTGATTAGTCTGACTCCGAGTATGATGTCCATCGTGAAACTATCTTAGTAGAGCTCTGTCACTTATATGAATTTTAGTATGCTTGAGTGCAAACTCGT
>NW_020629396.1:898-1000 GCF_003573695.1 Papaver somniferum
CCGGAGGACAAGTGTTATTCGGACTCTCGCTTTTGGATAAGGGGTAACCTAATTACTAAGGGGCACCCCCAGGTCACCCCAAGGCAGCTGCTATTCGCACCC
>NW_020629397.1:0-396 GCF_003573695.1 Papaver somniferum
ACAAAAGAAAATAAAAACAACAATAAATAATTACAAGCCCATAAAAGAAAAATAAAAGAAAATAAAAGAAAAAGAAAATAAAAATAAAAATAATTATTACAAGCCCAAATTAAAAAAATAAAGAACAACAAAAATTATTACAAGCCCACAAATTAAAAATGGAAGCCCACAATTCGGGTTCTCTTAAATGGGTTACCTTTGAAGCACATCCCAGCTGCTCTGATATTGTTGCAAAAACCCAGTTGGGCTTTGGTTCTTTTGGTGGCGTTCCAGCAGAGGAAAAACAGGTTCAGAAAAGCAGGTCCAACAGCAAATGAAGTGAAGCAGATGCAGATGCAAATGCTATGCAGTGAAATGCAAAAATAGCTAATAAAACTACAAGAAAAACACAGCACC
>NW_020629398.1:0-457 GCF_003573695.1 Papaver somniferum
GATATATGACAGAGCATTTGAAGTGGGTGACCAAGTATATCTCAAGCTCCAGCCATATAGACAAACCTCTGTTTCTCTGCGCAAGAATTTCAAGCTCTCAGCAAAATATTATGGGCCCCCATCATCCAGAAGATAGGTTTTGTTGCTTATAAATTGCAACTTCCTCTTGAGGCACGCATCCACCCTGTCTTTCACGTCTCTCAGTTGAAGAAGAGGATTGGCTCTCTTCACATTCCTTCTCTCACTCTGCCATTAGTGGATCATGAAGGTCAGGTAGTGGTTACACCCATTGTTGTATTGGATTACATGGACATTTCCAGAGGAGACCACTCTGTTCATCAGCTGCTCATCCACTTGTCCAATTCATCTGCTGAAGAAGCTACATGGGAGGATGCTGCAAACATTACTTCCCATTTTCCACATTTCAACCCTTGAGGACAAGGGTTGTTTCATCGGG
>NW_020629398.1:468-1000 GCF_003573695.1 Papaver somniferum
TGGAGAACTACCTGCCGTTAGGATTGCTGCACGTGTCCTGTATCGGTTAGGCATTTGGGGATAAGGTCCAGCCAATAAATGTGTAATAATTCTGCTTTGGCGACCATGAATGAATGAAATAGTAAAGTAGTTTAGCTTCTCTTTCTCTTGGGATGATTCTTTGAATCAGATTTCTCTGTTATCTTAATTCTGTGTGTTAATTTGTTGTGGAAACACAACAAATTATTATCAAATTTGTTGGTGAAATTCATTTTTTTAATATGTACGATGAATTACAGTTTCCAAGTAATTGTGATACAAAACATTTGTATTTTATTATGTTTTTCATCTTTGATGTATTAGTACGTGATGTAAGCAATCTTACTTATTAATGAAACCTAGAGGTTTGCCTCTTTCTTAAAAAAAAAAATCATTTCTTTAACAAATAAAAAAATCTTTAATCAAAATCCATTTTTTTCATAATCATTTCCATCAAAATCAAATACTAAAACCTAATCACAAACAACAATTGAATTCTCATTTCTTTTGGGTT
>NW_020629399.1:0-518 GCF_003573695.1 Papaver somniferum
AAGCATTTTGGTTTTAGGAGTTGAGGAACCAATCTGACTAGATGGAAACATATATAGAGTCTATTCGTAAAAGCACAGAGCTCAGGTGTTAAAAATAACATGATAGTTTCGCCATATCTTGTCGAGTCCTTTTCACTTTCTATTTTTACTTTTCGTTTTCAAGTGATTCGGTGGGGCACACGATTCAAGTTGTTACCATTGCTAGGGTGAAATAGAGTGACTGAGTACCTTTTACAAAAAAAATAAAAATAAAATAAAATAAAAATAAATTATTATTATTATTTTAGACCAGACCAATAGACTAATCGGAATAAATACTAACACTTGGATAACAATATGTGTGTGTTCTCCCTGTCTCCGTCGCCTAAACAAGCGTGGAATGCAGGATCCACGGGAATTACCATGTAATCTGCTGATAAGAAGCATGCACTTGGATCCACAAGATCTAATCATGTTGTTAGTTCTTAAATAAATGTGTGTTCAATAAAGTCGACCACTGGTACCCTTGTATATGCCAG
>NW_020629399.1:529-1000 GCF_003573695.1 Papaver somniferum
TTTAAATAAATGTGTGTCAATAAACTCGACCACTGGTACCCTTGTATATGCCAGTTATGTTGACCTAGAGTTAGGATTATCGACCACTGGTTCCCTTGTATTTGCCAGTCGTGTTGATATTAGTCAGACCGATATCTCAGTCATTTAGGTTAGGTTCATCTTGGCAGAGGCCTTCAGACAGATATGGGAAACACCGTTCACTTTTCAACCATCTACATTTTTCTTTTTCCATCTTCTTGATCTTTTCATGTGATTAGTTTGACTCCGAGTATGATGTCCATTGTGAAACTATCTTAGTAGAGCTCTGTCACTTTATATGAATTTTAGTATGCTTGAGTGCAAACTCGTGTACAACAATTGGAATTTCACGTCAGGGTACTTCCTCCTGTAGTCAATAAGTATGCCAACCAAGGAGATTCTTTAGTGCCTTCCAAGGTTCTGCATAATTAGCTAGGGTCTGGAGTAAAGGTT
>NW_020629400.1:0-465 GCF_003573695.1 Papaver somniferum
ATATAGTTGTTTGATTATGTGTGCATGATATATGTATGATTTCACCCTAGGAAAACGATGTTTTATAACATTTATTTAAAGGAAGTACATATATGAACTTGTTTCAGGTTTGAAAGAAAATTATGATTGTCAGGTTCTTTATTGAATATCTTTTGAATGACCAATATTAAATGACAAGGTAGAACATATCTTAACTTGTTGAGATTTATGGTATAACCGGTCATAACGTATATATTATAGCTAGTTGTAATCGTCCATAGCCTAATGTATTGTATATAGGTGATAGACGCAATTATGTATCTAT
Source organism: Papaver somniferum (assembly GCF_003573695.1). Taxonomy (NCBI): domain Eukaryota; kingdom Viridiplantae; phylum Streptophyta; class Magnoliopsida; order Ranunculales; family Papaveraceae; genus Papaver; species Papaver somniferum. The sequence goes on from NW_020629400.1 coordinate 305, forward strand.
TTTGATCTCAGTTTTATATAATGTTTGTACGCATTTTTGTACTTGGTTTAGTATTTTACGTGTGCGTAGGTATTTTTGGAGATATGGACTCTTGCAGAGTAATTGGCTCGAAAATTGGTATTTGCACCCCCCCCCCCCCCCCCCCCCCCCCGGGGGCCCGC
>NW_020629400.1:502-1000 GCF_003573695.1 Papaver somniferum
CCCCCCCCCCCCCCCCCCCCGGGGATAAAGCAATAAAAGCACCCAGAAGTTGCGTTAAAGGCACCCCGAAAATATGTTGGATGTATCTCAGACATGCGCTGAAAGCACCCAGGAAAAATGTTTTTTGTACCCCAGAGAAATTGTTAAAGGCACCCTGAAAATTACTAATTACGCCCATGAATTACTATTTCTACCAAAAGCTGCAAAAATTCTTATGCTGCTGCTGCAAGGTTGAAGACGAAAAACAGAAAGTCGTTTATCTACAATGTACGTGACAATTATTTGTAAAACTAAAATTCAAATTTGAAACACTGAGATTCATGTTTGCAACATTAGCTAGGGTTTCCTCGTAACAGTGGATTCTGTAATAGCTAAGAAGTGTTGCAAATCTCTGTTTTATTTCAGTTTTATCTTTGTAAACACCATTTGAGCAATGGAAAATTCTTTTGAGAGTGTCTACGTTATGGACAGCTAAACCCCATCACTGGAATGATGGAT
>NW_020629401.1:0-628 GCF_003573695.1 Papaver somniferum
CAGGTTTTCATGTAACGGTGAATATTGAATGCTTTGTTACTAAGCTAACATTGATTGCAAACCCTGATTTGAAAGACTATATAAGGGACTCTAGCAACTGAGAAAACTAATCCCCACACATTCTATGTGATACTAGTTGTTCTAAGTTATAGTCGATTCTCCTTTAACCTCTGGTTTTCTTTTCTCAAACTGGGTTAACGACGTAAAGACTTCATTGGGATTGTGAAGCCAGACCGATACTATTTTTCTTGTAGTTGTGTGATCTGATCTTGCTATTTCTATCGTACGAGTACAATTGTAATAATTGGCTTGAGATTTCTATCTCCGATAGGCAAGATAAAAAGTAATCACAAACATCTTCGTCTCATCGTTTGTGATTCCTCAATATCTTTTTCGCTGCGTCGATTAAGACTATTTGTGAGGTGGTTGATAATACTAGGATGTTCTTCAGGAATATAAATCCAGATTATCAATTGGTTCCTGTTCACCTTGATTTATCAAAAGAAGAAACAAAACTCATAGGTATATTCGTGGGAGACGGATTTATCTATTATCGTAGACTTTTCTGTGTGATACAGATTTGTTTATTAAAGTCTTCGACTTTGGGTCGTAGCAACTCTTAGTTGTG
>NW_020629401.1:639-1000 GCF_003573695.1 Papaver somniferum
TTTCTGTGTGATACAGATTTGTTTATTAAAGTCTTCGACTTTGGGTCGTAGCAACTCTTAGTTGTGGGTGTGATCAACTAAGGGAATCAAGTACGTAGCATCCTGTTGGGATCAAAGGCGTAGGAGCAAAACTGTACCTTGGATCAGTGTGAGATTGGTTGGGGTTCAACTGCAGTCCAGACCGAAGTTAGTTTGGAGTAGGCTAGTGTCTGTAGCGACTTAATACAGTGTGTGTTCAATCTGGACTAGGTCCCGGGGTTTTTCTGCATTTGCGGTTTCCTCGTTAATAAAATTCTGGTGTCTGTGTTATTTCTATTTCCGCATTATATTGTTTATCTTTATAATTGAAATAATACAGGTT
>NW_020629402.1:0-427 GCF_003573695.1 Papaver somniferum
TATCTTGTGTCTACAGGTTCTGGATCATAAAGAAAATTTGGCCAAAGAGTTTGGTGATTTCATAAAGACTTGGAGCTAAAGATTAAAGCAAAAAGAACAGAAGAGAAGACAATTTTATTTTAGACAATTTTAGTTTAGGGGTTGCTTATTTTCTTTAAAAAAACAAAAAAAACAGTATTAGGGTTTATTATTTTTGTAATTTTTTTTTACTTTTTGGACTTTTGGACTTTGGGACATTATTTTTTTTATTACCCTACGGAAGGGTACTTTAAATATAAACTGTTTACAGAGAAGGAGGACAATTATGATATTGTCTCTGCACCTTGGGTTCGTACACTTGACATCGGAGTCAGTGGCCCGAGTCGACTACAACCGATTCATCCCCCGTCTGGAACGGGAGGTAAGATTCTAAACACTCGCGAATCCC
>NW_020629402.1:627-1000 GCF_003573695.1 Papaver somniferum
TCGGAGTCAGTGGCCCGAGTCGACTACAACCGATTCATCCCCCGTCTGGAACGGGAGGTAAGATTCTAAACACTCGCGAATCCCCTGTCAGCGAGTTACTGGACTCCTTCATATGCATATACATTTATTTTTCTAGTAAAGGGAAAGGCCTGGCCATACAAGATAAGGGTTCGGATTTCATCACCGTTCTCTTCTTGCCCGCTTTAGGAACATGAAACCTACGCGAACCTAAGCCAAAAATTTTGACTAGAACGAGACCGACAGGGTAACGAGCTTAACAGGAAAGTCATTCGAAAAATATTGGTTACGCTTTTAAGCATACTTCGAAGTTCTTGACGGTTTCTGTAAGTAAAATGCGTGACTGCGCCGCCTT
>NW_020629403.1:0-401 GCF_003573695.1 Papaver somniferum
AAGCTCTCAAGTGTTTTCATAGATTAGGTATGAATTAATTTCAATTTTTATGAAACCCTAAATTCACTATTTTGGGGATTTTTGTGGGAAAGTCATGTAAACTATAAATAGATGCTTTGGGTGTTTGTATTGGGAATGCTGGGACGAGTCAAGTACCAAATACTTGAGTTCTCAGTAAAAATTTCATCTTATTTTCTTGTCCTGTTTTTGGAGAATTCTCCATGTTGTTCACAACTGCTAGTAACATGCTAGGAGTTGTGTTCATGTTCTAAGCTTCATAGCTAGGGTTTAGATGAAACCCTTAACCTTAATTCTAGGCTGTTTATGTTAATTGCTTTTGTTCCTTCTATGCTTTACTGTCTATGACAGATTTAACCTAGTGTTCAACATATTACTTTCAC
>NW_020629403.1:412-999 GCF_003573695.1 Papaver somniferum
TGTTTATGTTAATTGCTTTTGTTCCTGCTATGCTTTACTGTCTAGGACAGATTTAACCTAGTGTTCAACATATTACTTTCACCTTGAATGTCAAGCATCCTAGGTAGTTAGAATCATTCTATGTTGTACTTCACTTGTATTCAATTAAATGTTATTGATCTTTGATTAGTTGTTCTTTAAGCAGACAATTAATGCTATGACTTAATATATTAGTTGATGTTAAATTGTTCATATAAGGAGCTAGAATAGTTGCAATAGCTAAACATTCTAGTATAGGTTAAGTGGTGAATTCAAAAACCTAGTTCCCTTTTATCAAGTCTTTATACCCTCAGTTCAACCATCTTTATTGTTGTTTCAACCCAAAACACTCTTCTGTCACTGTTTAGAGTCATACTTTAGTAGAGAACAAAGAAATAACATATTTTGCATCCTCCAAGTCCCTGTGGACTTCCCCTTACTTGCACACTAGCTTCTCTTGGCCTTGTGCACTTGCAAGTATCATTTGAACATAGTTTAGGATCTGTTTCTATACCTATCAAGTTCTTGGCGCCGCTGCCGGGGACTCGGTAGCGGTGCTGTGTTCTTTC
>NW_020629404.1:0-529 GCF_003573695.1 Papaver somniferum
GCGAGTATGTATCGACTACAGGAAGTTGAACACAGTAACAAGAAAAGATCACTTCCCCCTTCCCTTCATAGACCAAATGCTAGAACGTGTGTCTGGACACAGTCACTACTGTTTTCTAGATGGATTTTCCGGTTATAACCAAATTCACATTGCACCGGAAGATCAGGAAAAAACTACATTTACGTGTCCATTTGGGACATTTGCTTTTAGACGTATGCCCTTCGGGCTGTGTAATGCACCTGCTACTTTTCAGCGTTGCATGATGAGCATTTTTTCAGACATGATAGATAGTTTTCTCGAGATCTTTATGGATGATTTCTCTGTGTTTGGTTCCTCTTTTGACGAATATTTGGACCATCTTGTCCTTGTGCTGTCTAGATGTAAATAAAGGAGTCTGATTTTAAATTGGGAAAAATGCCATTTTATGGTGAACTCCGGCATAGTTCTAGAACACATCGTCTCAGAAAAAGGAATTGAGGTAGATAAAGCTAAAGTCGACCTCATTCAACATTTACCACAACCCCACTCT
>NW_020629404.1:540-1000 GCF_003573695.1 Papaver somniferum
GAAAAAGGAATTGAAGTAGATAAAGCTAAAGTCGACCTCATTCAACATTTACCACAACCCCACTCTGTGAAGGGGATTCGATCATTTCTAGGTCACGCTGGTTTTTACCGGCGATTCATCAAAAACTTTAGCCAAATCTCAAGACCTCTGTGTAATCTACTTGCAAAAGATGTTGTCTTTAACTTCGATGTTGCTTGTGTGAAGGCGTGGGAAGAACTCAAGACTCTCCTTACCTCAGATCCTATTGTTCAACCACCCGAATGGAAACTACCATTCGAACTCATGTGTGATGCCTCTGATTATGCCATTGGCGCTGTTTTAGGACAGCGCGTTGATAGACTACCATATGTGATATACTATGCTAGTAAAACTCTTAATGATGCTCAACTCAACTATTCGACTACCGAGAAGGAGTTACTTGCCGTGGTATTTGCATTAGACAAGTTTAGATCTTATTTGA
>NW_020629405.1:0-488 GCF_003573695.1 Papaver somniferum
AAAAGTGGGTAATACTAGTGGTAGATTGGAGCCTCTTTGGGAAGGCCAGAATAATGAAGATCAAGCCAATGCTCTATATAATAACACTAGGTTTGATAATCGTCATAAGTTTGACCCATATTCAGAAACCTATAATCCTGGTTGGAGGAACCATCCGAACTTTTCATGGTCTAAGGGCCAGAGTCAGGGTCAGTCTAATAATTTTAATGCTTCCCCAGGTTTTGGCTACACTAGGAATACATCAGGCCCAGAAAATAAAACGACTAGCTTAGAGGAATCTATTAAGATGTTAACAAAAACTCAGGAAATGTTAGCACAGAGCCATGTTAGTTTTCAACAGGAAACCAAGCATAATTTTCAAACTAATGCTCAGAGCCTTGCTAAGTTAGAACTTCAAGTCGGCCAAATATCTAAGACCTTAAGTGAGAGATAATGGTAGGTTCCCTAGTTAGACTAATCCCAATCCTAGAGGAATTCATGAAGTAGGT
>NW_020629405.1:499-1000 GCF_003573695.1 Papaver somniferum
CTAAGACCTTAAGTGAGAGAGATAATGGTAGGTTCCCTAGTCAGACTAATCCCAATCCTAGAGGAGTTCATGAAGTAGGTACAAAACCATCGAATCAATTGAATGCTATTAGAACCCTTAGGAGTGGTAGAATAGTAGACAATCAGGTAACCATGCCCGATAGTGAACATACTGTAGTTCACCCCTCAGGACCACTAGCTAAGGAAACTGATAAAATTTCTGATGATGCCAACTCAGTCCCTGAGAGGTCTGATTCTGTGCCTAAAGCCCCATTTCTTCAGCTATTAGTACCAACAAAGAAGGAATCGAACTTTAATGACATATTGGAAGTTTTTAAGCAAGTTACCATAAACCTTCCTTTATTAGATGCAATTAGGCAAATTCCTGCTTATGCCAAGTTCCTTAAGGATATGTGTACGCGAAAGCGAAAACTTAGCGTCCATAAGAAAGCCTTTTTAGCTAGTCACGTAAGTTCAATTATTCAAAACACTACAACTCCAA
>NW_020629406.1:0-415 GCF_003573695.1 Papaver somniferum
ATAAAACCTTCATACTGAAAAGATCCAAAAACCCTTTATGCGAAAATAAGTCGTTCGACCCTCCTGGCCATCCAGTAGATAGATAGACGTTGTACATAAATAGTGTGAATGGAATTTGCCACAGGTACTAGCCGGCCTGCTGCTTTCGTAGCCAATGCCTCCGAACGCTGACATCACCCATAGTAACTCAAAACAGGGGAAATAACAACAATGGTTAAAGGTTCGACCGACCTGTTTCTTGGCTCTCCCTTGTAGCAGCATCGTTGTCACACATCCCGAAAACCAGAGGAGCGTTAGGTGAGATTTGAAGCCGGATATTTGTGAAGAAGATATCTGTTATGCCGCCTGATGATCATCTTCCTTGCATATTCCCTTCTTCAGTATTTTTGAATAGATATATTTTTTTTGTGGTGGT
>NW_020629406.1:426-1000 GCF_003573695.1 Papaver somniferum
TATGCCGCCTGATGATCATCTTCCTTGCATATTCCCTTCTTCAGTATTTTTGAATAGATATATTTTTTTTGTGGTGGTTTGGTTTCTCTGGCTTTCAATAGACGGGTAATGACTCTGTGAGAGTTTGGGTTTAATTGGTATTTTTCCTTTAAGATGGTTTGGGAAAACCTTTTAAGGAAAGACGTTCTTTAATTGAAATCGAAAACTCTACTCATGAATGCAAGCAGTGCAATCATTTTAGAGAAGTTACAAATATTGCATGAAAAGGAAAAATGCCGAAGGAAATGCTGAAAGGGGAACGCTGGAGGTGAAGGTAGCACAACGTTTTAGGTATCGAAGGGTTTGAGCCATCCTGAGTGAATCGTCACACCTTCCAATTTTACAGCATTGATGAGCTTGCAGTAACCACCCAAGATAACATATGTCACCAGATATGGCTCATCTTCCTTTTCTTTAGGCGGACCGGGTCGAGTGGCTATCTTCACTGTTATGTTTTCAACTTGAAACGAGGTCGTATTGATTACTACATCTCCAATTCGAAACGGGTTTGAGATTTGCGCAATCACTTGATTTT
>NW_020629407.1:0-502 GCF_003573695.1 Papaver somniferum
ATTTCTCGGTATTGTACTTTTACGGTATGTTTTTGTTACTTTGTATTCTCTTATTCTCGATCTTAAACTCATTGTAACTTCGAATTTTCATTAATGAAAAGTTTCCTTGTTTATCAAAAAAAAAAAAAAAATATATTCCAACTGTATCAAATTTAAGTCCAGTGTAAGTCCCGAAACCCAAAAACCAAAACCGAAACAACTAGTTCTGGTTCTGGTTTCGGTTCCGGGTAATCAATAACCATCGTTGAACCATTATTGACATCCCCCTTCAGAAGAGAATAATGTTCCTCGATGCAAAATTACTAAACAAAGTATTCCGTGATGATGATATGAACACGCTAATTAAGTAGTAATAACAGTTGCCGTAGTATATCTATCGAAAGAGCAGATATTCCTCTGACTGCTACTCATATATATGAAAAGGTGTCTGTATACGCATGTATAAAGACAATCAGCCAGCCAATGCTTATATAATTTTGATCCAGCATCTTCATTTTTATAA
>NW_020629407.1:513-1000 GCF_003573695.1 Papaver somniferum
GACAATCAGCCAGCCAATGCTTATATAATTTTGATCCAGCATCTTCATTTTTATAACTCCATAATATACTTTTTAATGTTTTTTCTTTTTCTATATTCCCAACTTACTGGATTAGCTTGTCCCTTTCGTTGTTGGATTATATAGCTACGTCTCCTTGGCCTTAATTAGCCATGTCCTTCTTTCCAATACCTTTCTCTCACCTCTCCATATGATTTATTATTATCAAAATATAATATAGTATGGCCTAGCTCATCATCGTGTACGTGAGCTTATCATATGAAGCACATGCAACAAGTCAACCATCCTGTTTCTGTTATTAAAGAAACGCAAATTTACGGCCACCTCAATCAATCATTTAACCACTTAATTAACTTGATTAACAAGAAATGGGGTTTACTTGATTAGTTGATATCTTTAGCAATGTGATTAGTTTCTGCAGCAAGGAGTTTCAGGAGTGATATTGTGTTGGACGATATACGAAATGGGC
>NW_020629408.1:0-1419 GCF_003573695.1 Papaver somniferum
CTTTTGCTTTTCAGAATAAGTATACTGGCAAGGAAAAATAAAATAACAAGTAGGGATAAATAAATGCTCATGTAAAAGTGTTTGACCAATTATCCATCTAAGAACGATAAGAGATTAGCTAGATAATTAGAATTACTTTGTCAAGAGCACACCTACTCAATTCTCTCACAATTAGGTTTCTTTTGTATGTGAGATATCAACCTTGTGATTAATTTACACAAGTATGAGCTTTTAGCTCATTAAATGAACGTTGTTTTTGTCTATCCTTCTTTGGTTGACAATTGTTCATCCCAGAGAAGTAAGATACTGCTTGTTTGGCATATATGTCAGAAGGTATTCTCTGAGGACTAAATCTAGGACCTTTTGCAATTGGCACAAGAGGATCAGAATAGATAGGAATCCATTTTCTAGATTTAGTTTTACCAGAACCCATCTTATAAATACAGGGAGTGCTCTCATTAGAATGCACTCGAGCCCTGTGATGATTTCTAGGAAGGATATCATATTTATAAGTTTTCTGGTTTTCTGTGGGCATGCGATTCACTGCAGTAGTCGACCGACTATTTGTTCCATTTACAGTGGAAAGAAGCAAATTATGAAGTTTAGAAATTTGTTTCCTCCTGGCAAAGGAATGGATATCATAGTGATTCTTTTTCCCACAGAAAGTACAGGTTCGTGGAGAAGAAGCAATAGTTGGCACCTGTTTTAACTTCATATCCATAGGAGTAGATTGTAAGTTATGTAAACTTTTCTTGAAACAATGTTCTTCTGGAGAACATTTCGTCATGTATTGTAATCCATGAGAATTAGTTTTTACAGATAAATTTCCCATTAAGACAGAGTTTTCCTTTTCCAGGGATTTACACTGTTCATGGACCAGAGTAAGAGATGCACTTAGTTTCTCTTTTTCGGCACGAAGTTTGTTAAGGTTTAATAAATGCGTCTCGATCAAACTTTTTTCTCTAATTGAGTCTTCCTTAACAATATCCTCAAGAACACTAATCTTTTCACGTTGTAGAGTAGTTTCTTGGAGAAGTTTTTCAATATTCTTAAAGAAGGACTCAATGATGCTGTAGAGATCATGTTCTCGATCAAGAGACTTTTCAAATTCATCAATAAGCTGATCATGATTCTGAAAATCAATAAAATCAGCAGGGTTTTTTGAGATTCTGGTGAGCTTATTTTCAGCCTTTGCCAGAGTGTCCATGCTTCAAGAGAGGAGGACATGTCAACATCAGATGGAACAATCTTTCTACCTAGGGATTCAGAAGAATCAACTAAGGAGTAACCCTTTGAGGTGTTTCCAAGACACTTGGCATAATCGAAAGCTTCAGGAGACATCTGGGTATGCGTGAGAGAGACTTTTTCCACAAACTCAGATTGCCACAAACACAGACTTGTAATGTCTTAAACGTGTTT
>NW_020629409.1:0-485 GCF_003573695.1 Papaver somniferum
TTAATTAATATTTTTCTCACTAATTAAAAAGTAATATAGCGATAGTAAGGATCGTTCCCACGAGGAGCAAGAGGTTTTAGTTGTCTTATAATGTCACAAAAAAGGGGGGGTTTAGATTTTATAAAGTAAAAGAATAAACAAAGCAATTAAAAAGATAAAGTTGAAATCAATAAGAGAGATTAGATCAGGGAATCCTTCTTCGTTGCAAAACAATGATTCAAGTTATGTTCTTTTCCACTTTTTATTAGTCACAGATTATCACCAACCGTAGGTAAAGCAGCTAGCTCAGTGCTAAACCCCTAAATCCCTAGTATCACCAGATACGAAAGTTCTCGACTGCCGGATTCTATTCACCAAACCACCTAATAGTAGCTCACTCAAGATGTAATTTAGTTAAACGAATTAAGATTTATGAATTTATTAGGTTTATATTAGTAGTTAGACTCTTAGCTCAAGGTCTACTTGCTAACATTGTTTCCACACAC
>NW_020629409.1:496-978 GCF_003573695.1 Papaver somniferum
AACGCATTAAGATTTATGAATTTATTAGGTTTATATTAGTAGTTAGACTCTTAGCTCAAGGTCTACTTGCTAACGTTGTTTCCACACACAATTGCTCAACGTAATCCCTCCGCAAGGTCTCGTGTTTGCTACTTATGTAAAGAGTCAAGAAACGATTACTTATCCCCTAACTTTCACTAGCTTTAGATTAATTAAAAATCAATTTAGCATGCATCCTAAATGACCTATCAATCAACCATGAATGTATAAACATTCCTATTAGTAAAAACAAACGATAATCATGTGAAAACTTCAAAGTAGATTTAAAACAAAACTCAAAACATATCAAGAACTAGGAATTCATCCTCAATCAATAAAATTAGCTACTCATGCTAAGAAGTTCACACAAAGAATAAATAAAAGAGAAGTGTTGTGTGTGTAAAAGGTGTGTAGAGAGTTGTGTAGAGAACTTCTCTATTTATAGGCTTCAATTTCCTAGAAAT
>NW_020629410.1:0-281 GCF_003573695.1 Papaver somniferum
ATCTGGTAGTGGTTTGAGGTCCAACTTAGGGGGCTCTTCTAAGGAAGGAACTGAGGTAGTCTCAGAAGATGGTAATGGTTCGAACCTAGCTTTCCATCTATCAGTGTATAACACAGGGGTAGAATCTAATAGAGCATTCACTTGTTCAATGGTACTAACATCGTCAAAATCTAAACCAAAACGGGATAGACAACTCTCTAATGGGTCTTCAGACAAGATGTTTGGTAATGACTCCTGAACTAAGGATTCTATCATATTCACCTCTTTAACACATGTGTCAT
>NW_020629410.1:381-1000 GCF_003573695.1 Papaver somniferum
GTTAAAAATGTTTATTTCGATAGTCATATTACCAAAGGATAAATTCATCACACCATTTTGACAGTTTATGATCGCATTAGACGTAGCTAAGAATGAGCGACCTAAAATCACAGGTATCTGGTTCTCTGGGTCAGGGACAAGTTGGGTATCTAGGACCACGAAATCCACTGGATAAATAAACTTGTCGACCTCAATAAGAACATCCTCGATAACACCTCGAGGAATTTTGACAGACCTATCAGCTAACTGCAGTGTTATCTGAGTAGGTTTCATTTCACCAAGTCCTAGATGTAAGTACACATGGTACGGCAGTAAGTTCACACTGGCTCCTAAGTCAAGTAAAGCTTTTTCTACCCGGTGTTTACCTATTGTACAAGCAATGGTTGGGGAACCTGGGTCTTTGTACTTTGGAGTGGTAGTGTTCTGAATGATTGAACTTACATGACTAGCTAAAAAGGCTTTCTTATGGACGCTAAGTTTTCGCTTTCGCGTACACATATCCTTAAGGAACTTGGCATAAGCAGGAATTTTCCTAATTGCATCTAATAAAGGAAGGTTTATGGTAACTTGCTTAAAAACCTCCAATATGTCATTAAAGTTCGATTCCTTCTTTGTTGAT
>NW_020629411.1:0-549 GCF_003573695.1 Papaver somniferum
GGTTCTTGCGGCATGAACTTTCATGCTTCAATGAGAGACATGAGCCTCAATACTCATCTGATTGCTAGATCAGGAGTATGTACAATGTGCTATTACGATTTTAGCCTTTGTCGAAAATCCATCATCTACAATAATACTAGGATGTTCTTCGGGAATATAAGTCCGGATTATCAATTGGTTCATGTTCACCTTGATTTATCAAAAGACGAAACAAAACTCATAGGTATATTCGTGTGAGATGGATCTATTTATTATCATAGACTTTTCTGTGTGATACATATTTGTTTATTAAAGTCTTCGACTTTGGGTCGTACCAACTCTTAGTTGTGGGTGAGATCAGCTAAGGGAATCAAGTACGTAGCATCCTGCTAGGATCAGAGGTGTAGGAGCATAACTGTACCTTGGATCAGTGTGAGATTGTTTGGGTTTAACTACAGTCCAGACCGAAGTTAGTTTGGAGTAGGCTAGTGTCTGTAGCGGCTTAATACAGTATGTGTTAAATCTGGACTAGGTCCCGGGGTTTTTCTGCATTTGCGGTTTCCTCGTTAA
>NW_020629411.1:560-1000 GCF_003573695.1 Papaver somniferum
GCTTAATACAATGTGTGTTCAATCTGGACTAGGTCCCGGGGTTTTTCTGCATTTGCGGTTTCCTCGTTAACAAAATTCTGGTGTCTGTGTTATTTCTTTTCCGCGTTATATTTTGTTATATAATTGAAATATCACAGGTTGTGCATTGTGCAATCAATTAGAATATCCGACCTTTTGGTTGTTGATTTAAATTGATTGACACTTGGATATTGGTCTTTGGTACCATCCAAGTTATCTCTCTTTGATAAAGACTCGCATATTTCTATTTGCTTGAGTATGGATCAAATCGAGAGATAGAAATATAAACTCTTTGATGTACTTTTCTATTGATTGAGTCTAACTGTCTAGTTGATTCTCTAGAAAGTATATTGGAGTTTGTCCATACAGATTGCTAAGCGAAATATTGGGTGTGGTTGTTAGACCCCCGCTTTTTCACAAAA
>NW_020629412.1:0-669 GCF_003573695.1 Papaver somniferum
AACAAAATGAATATTAACTCTATTCTTTGCCAAAGTAGATTTTATAAAATATTACTTGTATTTCTTAAGCATGGCATATCAAAAATCCCTAGGACTAAGCATAAACCATCAAATGAAATCACAAATAATTAATTAAAATCTTAATTCAATTAAAATTGGTGCAAAAAGTAAATAAAGAATTAAATAAAATTACCACATGGATGAATTAAGGCTTCCTCCATCGCCCCAGCGTTGGGGTTTAGCTCCTCATATTAATCATAATCTCAAAATACATGTATAAAGCTCAAAAGTTGATTAAAGGGAGTAAAACAATTGAACAGAAAAATTGTAACAGAAATAACTGTTACAAAGGCGCTGTTCAACTGTTACAAGAAGAACGATACAAATGTTATGTTGTTGCAAGACCCAAACTATGACCCACACTACGACCCACGCATGTGATTCTTTGTCACTGTTGATAAACCACTGCTCTTGCGAGTCCGTTCTTCATGTTCTTCATCTTCATCACGAACAGCAGCAACAGCAGAGAGAATTCATGGTTCACGATTCTGCAGCGTTCCTTCTCTCCTCCCAACTCTCGACCCCCTCTCTAGTACTCCAAGGGAACATATTTATACACCTACAGCTCGTTGAATCTCCCTCAATTACTCCATATAATCTTCATTACTC
>NW_020629412.1:680-1000 GCF_003573695.1 Papaver somniferum
AACTACACACTCCTTCCTACTGCTCGGGACATCAATCATGCACTTAACACGCTAAAAATCTTCTCCAAATCACGTAATCCCGTGAACTGTTCTTATTATGCTCGTGCTGCCCTGATTTCTTCTTGTGAGTTATTTAGCCAAATTTGATCGATCTAAAGACCCATAACCTTCCTTTCTAGCCCATAAGAAGATACCCAATGAGTTTCAGCCATTGAATCGGCCTGCCACTACTTCATTTCTTCGATCGAAAATTCTCCTGTGCTGTGAACATTTTTCCCGCCAAAATCGATATTCAAGTGAAGAAGAGGGGTGTCCCCCTA
>NW_020629413.1:0-390 GCF_003573695.1 Papaver somniferum
TAGTTAGAAATCCAGGTTGAGGAGGACTCCAACTGACACTGTTTATATTCTGCTTAGGGATGTTCCTATTCATATGATTAGCATCAAGATTCTCATTTAAGTGTTTATGAATTCTAGTAACTAGTTGCATAGGATCGGTCTTGCTCTTTTAAAACACAACAGAACATTTGTCAGTCTGAAAACCCTAGGCAATAATAACATGTTCACCAATATCCTTAGCAGTAGATAGCCCTGCCTGAATTTTACCAATCCAGTTGATGATAAGTTGTTTAAGAGAGACCCGAGTATCATTATTCCTGCCAAGAGTAGCAAACCACACTTGTATAAAGAAGCCACAGGTTAAAATAACATGAGAATCATCTTCGATAACAGTTTTACAAAACAGAAAGA
>NW_020629413.1:401-1000 GCF_003573695.1 Papaver somniferum
CCTTATATAAAGAAGCCACAGGTTAAAATAACATGAGAATCATCTTCGATAACAATTTTACAAAACAGAAAGAAAATATCACCATCTTTAACAGCACAAACTATTCTACTTCTAGTGGGAAGGATATTATTAAGACACTTCCAAAGGAAATGCTTAATTTCTAGGAATGACATGCAGCTTCCAAAGAATCTTCCATACCATACCAAGATTACCACCATTATTACTATAGTTTTGTTCATACATCTTCTTGTAGGAAGACTTTACTGAGAAGCAACCATTTTTCTCAAGTTTCCAAACAACATAGTCTTTCTAATTTGGATGAATAGTAATGGTAGATATCAATCTAACAATTTCAGGTAAGGTAGGTTTTGAATCAAAGAGTAGTTCCAACCATTCTTTATATCAAGAATATTAGAAACTTTCACATGACTAAAGGGATTAATAACACTGGGTCTAGGGGTTGGGGGAACATCTAGGTCAGGAATCCATCTACGGTCCCAAATCTTAATGGTATTTACATCTCTTAGATACCAAAAACTGTTGTTTTCTATAAAGCCTAATTCAGAGTTGATGCTCTTCAAATACCAATAAGTTTCAGT
>NW_020629414.1:0-474 GCF_003573695.1 Papaver somniferum
AAGCAGCACCAGAGGCTGGCTGTAGCAACACCTGACACTCATTGTGTGTGATCAGTACACAGAGAAGGCAGGAAAAAATGGAAAACTGCATAAAGCAGTGCAGTTTGCAGCTGTAGATGCATTATCATGAGGCTACAGATGCTAGGCTACATGGCATCATGCTTATAGGGCAGGGAAAAGCTACAGGCAATGAACAAAGCCACAGACACTTTGCAAAGTTGCAGGTATGTTACAAGGCATGCAAGAATGCAAAGAAGAAAAGCTACAGATGCAAGATGCAGATGCAATATGGATGCAATGCTTACACTAAGATGCAGATGATTACACTAATATGCAGATGCTTACAGTGATAGACTAAGTTACAGCTAAAAAAATTACACTAAGCTACAAACAGGTATACTAAACTACACTAAATTACAGCTAAGTTACAGAAGATTATAATAAGTTACACTAATTTATAACAGCCAAAGAACA
>NW_020629414.1:485-1000 GCF_003573695.1 Papaver somniferum
TAAGTTACAGAAGATTATAATAAGTTACACTAATTTATAACAGCCAAAGAACAACAAAGAACACCTTCAACACAACAGCACCAAGTCCCCGGCAGCGGCGCCAAAAACTTGGTAGGTTTCTAAAAAGACATACAAACTAATACCGCAAGTGCACGGTGTCGATTGTAGCTTGTGCAAATACGGGTCGAATCCACAGGAACTAGGGTGTGTAAGTTGAAGTTTCCTAAACTGTTTTCTAAGCTTAACAGAGAACAAAGGCAGTAGCCAAAGGCAAGGCAGTGAAGTAAAATAAAGACAATGAAGCAAAGGTAACAGTGGCAGTGAGGCAGTGAGGAAGTGAGGGAAAGAAACAGTGACTTTAGGCTTAATCACTAAGGCTTTTGATTCCACCTCTAACCTATGCTAAGTCAATTTTCAATGCTAACTCATGTTCTTGCCCCTTGTTTAGATATTAGTGAGATTCTAGCCTCAGCTAACTATCTAGATAGCAGTGGAGGTTCGAGCCTGCTGCTTAT
>NW_020629415.1:0-445 GCF_003573695.1 Papaver somniferum
TTACGGTTGGTCTCGATTCATTAGTTACCAACCGTAATTTAGTTACGGTTGTTGTCCAAATTTAATTACCAACCGTAACTGGTTTTACAATTGGATCTTCCCCAAATTTAACCAGTTACGGTTGGTATTCGATAACTTACGAACCGTAACTAAGAGTTACGGTTGGTCACGAGCAAAATTGCAACTGTAAGTTCTTATGAAAATTTAAAAATTTTGATTTTGTTACGTACTTTAGATAATTTTGAGCGAGAAAAAGCTAATGGGAACTAGTTTAGAAGTATACCGGGTCACTGGAATCACTCATTTTGGTTGAGTGAATCAAAATCTAGGGTTTCACAAATATCACAAAAGTTTTTCTTTTTCTTCTCCTCTAAACTTTTTTCTTTTTAACTCTAAAAATCTGATTTTGTTTTGATTTTGAGTTAATATAAGTGAAATTAATCAT
>NW_020629415.1:456-1000 GCF_003573695.1 Papaver somniferum
TTTTCTTCTCCTCTAAACTTTTTTCTTTTTAACTCTAAAAATCTGATTTTGTTTTAATTTTGAGTTGATATAAGTGAAATTAATCATTAATATTAAACTTGATTATCATCACTAAACTAGATTATCAATAATGAAGGTTAATTTGTCATTTTCAATTTTCTTTTATAAGAGACACCTTGAATGATCATGTAATGACCCTTTTTATCCTATTAGAATGCCGCCCCTATAATAAAATTGTTTTGATTTACTAGTTAGTTTGTGTTTTAGCCATTAATTGACATTGTTTTTTAAGTAAACCTTATCTGCTAGTGATCAACAAATGGTTGTCAAAAACTAAGAGCTCCCTATCTGCTAGTAAAAAAATAGACTATCTGAACTTTGTACGAGGATTTTATTTGTACCGGGGAGAGCTTCAATTGAAAGATGATCCATTCCAACTGTCCATGCACAAGGTAATGAGATGGTCTCTTCAATCCAGTCCCATCATCTCATCTCATCTTGTTCACCTAATTTAACAAGTATTCGTGCAGAGGCTTCATAATCC
>NW_020629416.1:0-558 GCF_003573695.1 Papaver somniferum
TATGTTCACCATTTTTTATTCTTAGCTAGCATTGGTTTCGTAACATCTCTTCTTCTTTTATTTCGATTGCATCCACCATCAACCTCTCACTTCTTTGTGCCTCTTTGATTCTGTGTCGCCAATTTTCCTTCTTGTTTGCTCTTCCTTCGCAGGATTCTATCTCAGTTTCGTAACACCTCTTTCCTTCAACCCAATCTCCCTTTATGATTCCTACACCGCTGGGGTGAGGGAATTTGATGCATTGGTGGAAAGTTGAAGCTACCCCTAGAATCCCATGTAGCCAAGGTCGACCAATTAATGCATTCTAGGGTGATTCTACATCAACGACACAGAATAGGATTTCAGAAGATATTCCCTTCAATGGAATTCGCATAGTAACCTCCCCTTTAGGCTTGTTGGCAGTACCATTAGAACCATATATCTTATATGTTGATGGTATAAGATCATCATCTCTTCCTCCCATAGTTTTATAAGTATGATAAAATAAGATGTTCACAGAGCTTCCAGTATCAATTAGAATCCTATTAATTGCCCATGAATCTTCAGCTTCATCATCCT
>NW_020629416.1:569-1000 GCF_003573695.1 Papaver somniferum
GATGTTCACAGAGCTTCCAGTATCAATTAGAATCCTATTAATTGCCCATGAATCTTCAGCGTCATCATCTTCATCTTCTTTCGGTTTTGGATTAATTTCTAATTTTACTACCAATAGATTATCATGTACCTCTTCACCTTCAGGGATTTCTTCTGCGGTAAAAGAAATAATTTGTTTCTACCGTTCCTCTAGTGGCGAGATTTTCGCAATATTCATAATTTCTCTTCCATCATTATATCTTGCGAACACTCTACTCAAAACATTATCATGAAAATCTTCAATTGTCTTGTATGAATGTACAATAGAGTGACAGAATAGATTCTTTTCTTTTGCACCAACTTCTATGAAGAATGTTTCCTTCTTTTTCATCGTGTTTACTTTGTGATGCTCTGGTGGTGGTGGGAATGGTTGAGATTGTGGGTTCCCTACCA
>NW_020629417.1:0-338 GCF_003573695.1 Papaver somniferum
GCGGGCGCGCGTGGATGGAAGACCGAGCGGTGGTGCCACAAACGCGAGCACTGGAAGCACCAACGCGCGACCATGCCAAATCCGCCAACGACTTTTTCATTCACGCCCGCGACTCTTGGATTCATGCCAAGTACAATCCGTGAATATTTTACTACTTTTTAATCTTATTTTATCCTATTTTATCTCACTTCATCCTATTTTATCTCACTTAAAGTATTTTTTTTTTCATCTTTATCCTACAAAACATTTTATATTAAAAAGAAATACTAGTGGGCCCTAAAAAACCAAATCTCTTCATTTTTCCCTGCTTTACCATAGTCAAGAAACCCGTTTGGCCA
>NW_020629417.1:538-763 GCF_003573695.1 Papaver somniferum
GATTTATGATTTTTCTTGATTAGTTTTGATTTTGTTTGATGTCGCATGCTGGGTTTTAGGAACTTTTGATGCCTCATGCTTGTGATTTACATCTAATGCTTCATAAAATCTACTTTTGGCAAAAAAAAGAGTCAACAGAAGAGCTAGAATTGTTATGAGTCATTATATGAACCAATTGAATGTGATTAGTGGTGAAATCCTAAGTCTCAGTCTCTCTCGACATTG
>NW_020629417.1:774-1000 GCF_003573695.1 Papaver somniferum
TGCACTTGTTTTAATCGATTTATGATTTTTCTTGATTAGTTTTGATTTTGTTTGATGTCGCATGCTGGGTTTTAGGAACTTTTGATGCCTCATGCTTGTGATTTACATCTAATGCTTCATAAAATCTACTTTTGGCATAAAAAAGAGTCAACAGAAGAGCTAGAATTGTTATGAGTCATTATATGAACCAATTGAATGTGATTAGTGGTGAAATCCTAAGTCTCAG
>NW_020629418.1:0-444 GCF_003573695.1 Papaver somniferum
TTTTAGGTTTATTATTTTTTTTTTAGAATTGTTTGTTCCTTTTTATGTTTCTTTTTGTCTTTATGTTGCAGGTTCAAAGTGAAAACTAAGGACTTGGAGAGGAAAAAGCTTAAAGCGAAAAGCGAAAAGAGAAGAAAAAAAAGGACAGTTTTAGGATTTAATTTTTAATTTTTTTAGAGTGTGTGAGGAAAACTGTAATTTTTTTTTTTTTTTATTTATTTTGGACTTTGGACTTTAAACAATTGGACTTTATTTTTTTTAAAACCCTACGGAAGGGTTATAAATTATAAAAAAAAAATTATATAAACTGTGTGCAGGGAAGGACGACGATTACTATATCGTCTCGGCCCCTCGGGTTCGTACACGGCATAGGAGTCGTGGCCCGAGTCGACGACAACGGTTCATCGCCCGTCTGGTACGGGAGGTAAGTCCAATCGAAACACC
>NW_020629418.1:455-930 GCF_003573695.1 Papaver somniferum
GTGGCCCGAGTCGACGACAACGGTTCATCGCCCGTCTGGTACGGGAGGTAAGTCCAATCGAAACACCCGCGAATCTCCTGCAAGCGGGTTACTGTCTTCCTTAAGGTGATAATTGTTTGAGGACGAACCAGACTGTCTTTATTAACCTAGTAAAGGGAAAGGCCTGGCCTAAACAAGATAAGGGTTCGGATTTCATCACCGTTCCCTTCTTGCCCGCCTTAGGAAAACGAAACCTAACGCGAACCCAAGCTTTAAAATATGGAATAAAACGAGACCGATAGGGTAACGAGCTTAATAGGAAACTCGTTCGAAAAATATTGGTTGCTCTTTAAGCACACTCCAAAGTTCATGATGATTTCTGTGAGTTGAATGCGTGACTGTGCCGCCTTGTGATAGCGGTGAGGCCTTGGGTATCAAAGCTCCACTGAGCTTCCCTCGCCTCAATTCAACTTACTTTGACTCGGATTGATTCCAG
>NW_020629419.1:0-744 GCF_003573695.1 Papaver somniferum
ATTTGTCCTCAATGTTTCGTATTGTTGGTACTCGATTTTGTACTAATTTTGGTGTTTTGTGTGTTTGTAGGTATTTTTGGAAAATAAACGTTTTTGGAAGAATCGGCTCGAAAAACTGCTAAAGGCACCCCCGGAGGACATTTGCTAAGCGGACCTCAGATTTGGCTAAGGGGAACCCGCGGTTATGTGCATCCCAAATTTGTTCTCAACACCCAAATTACTATCGACACCCCAACAGAAGGATAAGAGGCACCCTTCATCTTCAACATTCAAAAAGAATATTTACGGGAAATTTGGTTCCACCGGTAAATGATTTATTATCTTTAAGATAAGAATATCTTCTTGCCTTATAAACAGGAAGAATTTGAAGAAAAAGGAAGTTATCTTGTATTAAACAAGACAGATATCCTTGGAAGATTTTATCTTGGATTTTATTCTGCGAATTAAAGAAGATATGAGTCTAGTAAAGAAATATGGAGAATAAAGAGAAGGAAAATTCCTGAAGATATTTTTAATTAAAAAGAAGAAGATTTTGGAGTTATGGAAGAATATATTTGAGTAATGCGTATTTGTGTGTATAAATAGAGAGCTAGAGAGCACATTTGAGGGGGAGAGTTGGGGAGAGAAAATAAAATCATTGCATTAATAATTTTCTCCCATTTTCATTATTTGTAAACACTTTGAGCAATGAAATTATATTTCGAGCGTGTTTCCAACCTAATGAGCTAAACCCAACATTGGGAT
>NW_020629420.1:0-262 GCF_003573695.1 Papaver somniferum
TACCATACTGATATGTAATGTGTACAAAACTTTTGGTTTACAAAAACAGCAAAAACCAAGGGAAAGAAAGCAGATGATGCTCCTGAAGCAAAAAGAAAAAGAAAAACAGCAGCAGCAACTACTGAAGCAAAAGGAAAAAATTGACAAAGGATGCTACTCCTTCACCACCAGCAAAGGCGAACAAAAATAAAACAAAATAATGCATAAGACATTATGCAGCAAAAAAAAATTAATGCATAATGTCTTATGCATCTAAAAAAAA
>NW_020629420.1:340-640 GCF_003573695.1 Papaver somniferum
AAAAAAACTGATGCATAACCAGAAAAGTGAGAAAAGTAATGCATAAGACATTATGCAGCTAAAACAAAATAATGCATAATGTCTTATGCATCTAAAAAAAACTGACGCATAACCAGAAAAGTGAAAAAAAGTAATGCATAAGCCATTATGCAGCTAAAACAAAAATAATGCATAATGTATTATGCATCTAAAAAAAACTGATGCATAACCAGAAAAAGTGAAAAAAAAGTAATGCATAAGACATTATGCAGCTAAAACAAAATAATGCATAATGTCTTATGCACTAAACAAAATGATGCA
>NW_020629420.1:840-1000 GCF_003573695.1 Papaver somniferum
GGATCAGAATAAACCTAATTATTCATCAACATTCCAAGAACAATAGCAGAGGAAGATGATTTACGAGATAAATACCTTGTTCGAATCTGATTTCGAAGCACAGATGATTTACGAGATAATAACTGTGATGAGCCTAATTGAAAGACACTACCAGATACTG
>NW_020629421.1:0-606 GCF_003573695.1 Papaver somniferum
AAACTTATTGAGGTCAAAGACAAAACTATAATAGAGGACAAGGAGGTCACAAGGTAGTATGGGAAGAAATCAAGATGCCACCTCTAAATGCAAGTGTGGAGAAGATATGGGAAGCTATAATCTTGATGGAGAATATACCAACACCATGGAACATGGGAACGGAACCACCTCCAAACCACAGAAGTCATGAGTTTTGTTCTTATCATCATTTTCATGGACATACCACAAATGATTGCAGAAATGTAAAAAGAATTATTTTGAGAATGATAGATCAAGGAAAACTAAACGACTTTCTGGTAGGGCATCCACAATCTCAACCACTGCCACCACCACCAGAACATCACAAAATGAATACGATAAAAAAGAAAGAAACATTCTTCATAGAAGTTGGTGCAAAAGCAAAAAATCTATTCTGTCACTCTATCGTACATTTATATAAGACAATTGAAGATTTTCATGATAATGTTTTGAGTAGAGTGTTTGCAAGAGATAATGATGGAAGAGAAATTATGAATATTGCGAAAATCTCGCCACTAGAGGAATGGCAGAAACATATCATTTCTTTTACCGCAGAAGAAATTCCCGAAGGAGAAGAGGTGCATGACA
>NW_020629421.1:617-1000 GCF_003573695.1 Papaver somniferum
ATCTCGCCACTAGAGGAATGGCAGAAACATATCATTTCTTTTACCGCAGAAGAAATTCCCGAAGGAGAAGAGGGGCATGACAATCCATTGGTAGTGAAATTAAAAATTAATCCAAAACCGAAAGAAGATGAGGATGATGAAGCTGAAGATTCATGGGCAATCAATAGAATTCTAATTGATACTAGAAGCTCTGTGAACATCTTATTTTATCATACTTATAAAACCATGGGTGGAAGAGATGATGATCTTATACCATCAACATATAAGATATATGGTTTTAATGGTACTGCTAACAAGCCTAAAGGGGAGGTTACTATGCGAATTCCATTGAAGGGAATATCTTCTGAAATCTTATTCTGTGTCGTTGATGTAGAATCACCCTA
>NW_020629422.1:0-559 GCF_003573695.1 Papaver somniferum
AAGACTCGATGGAGTAAAATTCTGCAACAAAATTAACAACATTGGCTTCATGATTCTAATGTTAATAACAATGAAAGTCACGGTGAGAAATATTGGGAACTCACCAAAGCACCAACTGGGGACTTTACGGTATTGGGTAAGAGCTTATAACCTTTATGCATGCCTTCTCCGCCATGAATAACCGCCTCAGTCTCTGAGAAATTTACACCGATTCGAGGTCGTATATTACGACCGTCCTGTGGTGAAATCCAGTAATATAATCAGAATACAGTTCTTATAATTTCGGGAAGATTATATAAAAAAAAAACATACCTGAGAGCATCCTGGAGACGACTTTCATTTATCAGTAGAAGATACTTCAATCTTGGTCGACTGGAAATCATCCCAGCCGAAGGAAGATCCTTGAATGGAGGTCTGGGAAATCTTACAAAGCCACGCAAACGCCCAAGTTGCTGATCCCAGAATTCTATATAACCTGGGGTTACATAGGCGAATCTATCAGAACCAGGAAACCAGTAGCTACTCCCTTCCACGTGAGTATGATCCAAATGAGTCCTGA
>NW_020629422.1:570-1000 GCF_003573695.1 Papaver somniferum
CGAATCTATCAGAACCAGGAAACCAGTAGCTACTCCCATCCACGTGAATATGATCCAAATGAGTCCTGAGTTTCTCAACTGATAGCGTCCTTCTCCGTATGGTTGGAACACACTAATCCATACCCATTTGTCGAGCTGCTCTATCAATGTTATACTCCTCCACTGAAAGCTCTCCAAACGTGGCTGATAGCAAATGACCAGGGGTGCAACTCAACATGAAAGATCTTTCGCCATCACTCAGATGCACACCAGACGTCAAACTCGTGCTTTCTCCAGTATTGAAAGTCATCGGCTGAGAAACATAATCAGGGACTGACACCCACAGACGAAAATTGAACTCGGATTCTTCATCTAGCACATCAATAAAGTGTATTTTAGAACGAGGCTTCTTTGTGGACCAACGCATGATCCTAGCATTATCTTTCTCAGG
>NW_020629423.1:0-127 GCF_003573695.1 Papaver somniferum
TAGGCCTTTAGCCTTTGGTTTCACTAAATTGGACTTGGGCTCAGGAGTGAAGTGAGCTGTGGCTGGACTGAGTGAACTGTGGGCTAGGGGTGGAAACAGCAGTGGAGCTGCAGCAGAAGCAAGAGAA
>NW_020629423.1:138-376 GCF_003573695.1 Papaver somniferum
TCTAGGGGTGGAAACAGCAGTGGAGCTGCAGCAGAAGCAAGAGAAAGAAGTGGCAGCAACAGCTGCAGCAGAACAAGAGCTGCACAGCAAGGGTAGCAGGTGCAGGAGAAATAGCTTCACAGGTGACAGAGAATGCAATGTAGCACAAGTAACAGAAAAGGAGTAACAGCAGGGGAAACAAACAATGCAGAGCAATGAAAGAAAAACTAAACAGCAAAAACAAAACAATCAGTGAACA
>NW_020629423.1:576-854 GCF_003573695.1 Papaver somniferum
TTATTCTTGAAAACAATGAAAATACAGAATATGGGATAAAATGTAGAATTAATGCGCAAAAGATGAGTTAAAATGCCAACAAAAAGGGATAAATATATACAATATTTGGCACTCATCATAGCTCTCTATTCTCTTCCCCAACTCTCCATCCCCTTCTCTATGATCCCATCCACCTATTTATACTCCTTAGACTCATTTAATCACGCCATGATTCTCAATATTCTTCATTGAACTCGGCAGTAAAGAAAATATTTTGGGAATATTTTATTCCCTGATTT
>NW_020629423.1:865-1000 GCF_003573695.1 Papaver somniferum
TATTTTCTTCCCTGATTTAGCTTCTCACGCGTTTCTACAGCTGCAAAATCTCCTCATTTATCTTTTTCAAGGTCCAAAGTGTTGCTAGAGTCATCATACATGAGCAGAACACGTTTAAATTCTCCAAAACTCATG
>NW_020629424.1:0-207 GCF_003573695.1 Papaver somniferum
CTGCACTCATCAAGGGTGGTAATGGGCAACCGGGTCTAAGTTTGAGGCCGATAAAATGACAATTTTGAACAAATCCAAGAACAAGTCTTCTATCCTTTACACCATCATTGTAAGGTTTTGTTGGAGGCGCGTAAGTAAAGCTACTACCCGTCCATGCGAAACAATGTACGACGCAATTGAATGTCTCCGCTATTAAAAACCCACAAA
>NW_020629424.1:218-558 GCF_003573695.1 Papaver somniferum
AGCTACTACCCGTCCATGCGAAACAATGTACGACGCAATTGAATGTCTCCGCTATTAAAAACCCACAAATGGGCATTGCCATCCAATGTTCTTCGGTAATGATAAAATCCCCATGCAAACGACGTTCGAATGCAACGTACTCCGCTGCCACCCCTGCATCTTTTCTTGGACCTGATCTCATCATTGTCTTATAGAATTCTTTTTCATCATTGTCTAGTTTGAAAATTATTAATTTTCTTACTCTTCCTACCTTTCGGGTCACTCTTCTCCGGTTCCAAAATATTTTCTTGGGTGAAAGGATACATGACCGACATCATGTTGTCCCATAGGAATTTCTTTC
>NW_020629424.1:758-1000 GCF_003573695.1 Papaver somniferum
TTCATCATCAGGATTTGGCTCATAAAAATCATCATCTTGAGTTTGTGTTTGAGTTTGAGCTTGAGTTTGAGTGGGTGTAAAATCATTCTCATAATCTAAGAAATCAGCCATTTCTGGATCATTGTTGTAGTTGATGTGTATTTTCCTAGGTTTTTTAGATGAATGATGACCCTCCTCATCCTCCATTGAATCAAGAATTAGAATTTTCTCACTTTCTCCTTCTCTTTCTCTCCTTCTTAACC
>NW_020629425.1:0-573 GCF_003573695.1 Papaver somniferum
TGAGGAGTATAAAAAGGGTCTTGAGGTAGCAGAGAAAGGGTCTGGAGAGTTTGGGAGAGTTAGAGAGCATCACAGAGCCGAAAAATCGAGTTGCAGAGAACACCATTTCTGCTGCTGCAGAACTGAAGAACACGAAGAACAGACTGACGAAGACAGTCGTTTATCAACAGTGACAACGACAGACACGTGAGGGTCGCAGAGATACAACAACAGCAGTTCTCTTTTATCGTTCTTTGTAACAGTGTTTTGCAACAATTATAAACGTTGCAAACACCCGATTTTCATCATTTTCTCCATTTCATCATTTGTACACCTATTTGGAGTAATGAAATCAAATTTTGAGCATGTTTCCAACATCATGATGAGCTAAACCCAATCTTCCGGGGCGATGGAGGAAGCCATTCTTCCAAAAGTTATGTGGTAAAATTTATTTGAATTTATTTATGCAATTCTTTTATGATTATTTGCACCGAATGAAAATTGAGTAATGATTTTTATTAATTAGTTGTGTTTTCTCTTGATGAAGTATGCTTAGTTTAGGGCTTTTGATACTTCATTCTTGCGATTAACAAT
>NW_020629425.1:584-1000 GCF_003573695.1 Papaver somniferum
ATCTCTTGATGAAGTATGCTTACTTTAGGGATTTTGATACTTCATTCTTGCAATTAAAAATTGATGTTTTGAAAATCTAATTTAGGCAATGATTAGAATCACAATTTCTTTTTATTGGAGTTATATTGTCTAAAATTGCATGATAAAAATTAACATTAAATTACATGAATTTTGGTGAATGGTGAAATCCTGAACCCCGGTCTCTCTAATATAATCAGTTTCAATTTGCTTTATTTTCTTTAGTTTTAAAATTTAAATCTAAAAGCACAACCTTCACAAGTCTTGAACGAACTCTATTTATTACTACAACAACTCTGAAAATACATCAAATTTTTGGCGCCGCTGCCGGGGACTTGTCTTTAGGCTAGAGTTTTTAGATTTTTTTTAGGTTTTTATTTTTATTTGTTCTTCTTTAC
>NW_020629426.1:0-337 GCF_003573695.1 Papaver somniferum
TTAGAATAACAAGTAGGTGTTGGTGGTGGGACAGAAGAAGTAAGATTGGTTGATAGAACATACTTTGTATTAAAGACTTTGGGTTTAAAAATACCTCTTTTACCCCTTGTTACCATGGAGTGTGAATTGGCAAGTGAAGAAATACCAGAAGCTGGAGTATTTTCAGAAATTGTTGTAGTGGAAGCATCAGATGACTGAACAATGTGTGAAGTATCAGTAGATTAAATATCAATGGATGCAGCTGGTGAAGTTGATGTTGCAGGTGTTGGTGCAGAAATCTTGTCAGATGAAGCTGTAGAAGCAATATCAGTTGGTGCTGAAGAACTTGCAATACCAG
>NW_020629426.1:348-1000 GCF_003573695.1 Papaver somniferum
AAGAAATCTTTTCAGATGAAGCTGTAGAAGCAATATCAGTTGGTGCTGAAGAACTTGCAATACCAGGAAGTAATGTATCTGGAGATCTCAATGGGAAGAAAGTCTCATTAAAAACTACATGTCTGGAGATATACACTTTCCCTGTTTTAATAGCTAAACATCTGTATCCTTTGTGCATAGAACTGTAGCCAATAAAAACACAGTGTACACTCCTTGGTTGTAGTTTATGTGTAGTATAAGGCCTTATCCATGGGAAGCATGATGAACCAAAAGATCTGAAGAAGGAATAATCTGGTTTTTGACCAAACAACTTTTCAAAAGGAGATAGATAATCCAAACTTCTAACAGGCAGTCTATTAATAACATAATTGGCTGTATGAAAAGAATCAACCCAAAATTTTTCTGAGAGACCTAATTGAATTAAAAAGGTTCTCCCTGTGTCTACAAGATGTCTGTGTTTGGACTCAGCCAGTCCATTTTGTTCTTGAGTATGAGGGCAAGAAACTTCATGAATTATTCCATGTATACTAAGAAATCCTTGGAGTTCATTGTTTAAGAATTCCCCTCCTCCATCAGTTCTGATTTTAACAATTGAAGTATGCAGTAACTTTTCAGTCATAGATTTGAAATGTAGAAAAATATCTTTGAATTC
>NW_020629427.1:0-634 GCF_003573695.1 Papaver somniferum
TTGTAGTTGTGTGTTCTGATCTTGCTATTTTCTATCGTGATTGAGTACTACCTTCTTTAAGATTTTCTCGAGAGTTATTCTCCTATAGGCAAGATTGAAAAGTAGTCACCAACATCTTCGTATCATCGTTTGTGATTCCACAATATCTTATTTCGTCAATCGATTAAGATTATTGTGAGGTAATTGATAATACTAGGCCTTTCTTCTGGAATTTAAGTCTGGTTTATCAATTGGTTCCTGTTCACCTTGATTTATCAAAAGACGAAACAAAACTCATAGGTTTATCTATGGGAGACAGATTTATATCTATTCAATAGACTTTTCTCTGTGATACAAATTTGTTTATCAAGTCTTCGACTTTGGGTCGTAACAACTCTTAGTTGTGGGTGAGATCAGCTAAGGGAATCAAGTGCGTAGAGTCCTGCTGGGATTTAGAGACGTAAGGAGCGCAACTGTACCTTGATCAGTGTGAGATTGATTAGGGATCAAGTACATTCCAGTCCGAAGTTAACTTGGAGTAGGCTAGTGTCTATAGCATCTTAATACAATGTGGTGTTTAAATCTGGACTAGGTCCCGGGATTTTTCTGCATTTGCGGTTTCCTCGTTAACAAAACTTCTGGTGTCTGTGTTATT
>NW_020629427.1:645-1000 GCF_003573695.1 Papaver somniferum
CCGGGGTTTTTCTGCATTTGCGGTTTCCTCGTTAACAAAACTTCTGGTGTCTGTGTTATTTCTTTTCCGCATTATATTTTGTTATATAATTGAAATATCACAGGTTGTGCGTTGAATCGATCAATTGGTAAATCCAACCTTTGGTTGTTGATTGAAAATTGATTGATCCTTGAACATTAGTCTTTGGTACCGTTCAAGTTATTTCTCTTATATTCAACCGGGCTCGCAAATTTATATTTGTTTGATTGCGGATTGAATTGAGAAATTGAGATACAACTCTTGGATATACTTTTCTTGAGATTGATTCTGACTGTCTAGTTGATTCTCTTGAAAGTATATTGGAGTTTGTCCATAC
>NW_020629428.1:0-650 GCF_003573695.1 Papaver somniferum
TTCGAAGTTCGTGATGAACTAACTTTGGGTCAATTCCCGGCATGTCCCCTAATTTCCAAGCAAAGATGTCCGCGTATTCCTTTAGAAGTTTGATTAGCGCGGCTTCTCTTTCTTCATCCATCAAGGTGCCTATTCTGATAATCTTCGGATTTCCCTCGGTACCTATGTTGACTTCTTTAGCTGCTTCGACAGGTGTAAACGTGGGTTTTGATTCCCCCAAGAGAGGAACATTCTTTGATTGCTATTTGGTGCGCTCTCCATCTTCTTTTGTCGCGGAGGTGCTGGCTTCTGCGCTGCCAGTGGTGTTTACGTTCAGAAGGCTTTTTCTGGAGATTTCTTCCAGATATGTATATATGGTTATTTCCTTATTTTTGGCTCTTCGGGACTGGTGGTTTTCTTCCCGCTTGTTATTGATCTGATTCTGTAAGGTCTGACATTCCCGCGCAGTTACTTGGTCTCCTTTAATTTCCATGACTCCCTGGGGTGTTGGGAATCTGAGATATTGATGGTAGGTTGCCGCTACTCCCTTGAGCTTGTGAACCCATCTTCTTCCGATGATGGCGTTGTAAGGTGAAGGTGCATCTACGACGCTGAATCGAGTGTCCACTTTCATGGGCCCTGCGTCTACTTGTAAGACAATGTCCCCTAGG
>NW_020629428.1:661-1000 GCF_003573695.1 Papaver somniferum
AAATAGAGTGTCCACTTTCATGGGCCCTGCATCTACTTGTAAGACAATATCCCCTAGGGGCTTTGTAGATGCGTCGTTGAATCCGTAGATGGTGTAGTAAGATGACAGCAGTTGCTCGTCGTTGAGTTCCATACGTTTGAACGTGTCATAGAACAGGACGTTGACTGAGCTTCCTCCATCGATGAGAATTTTCTTGACATTGCACCCTGCTATTGGGAGTGTGAGGACTAGAGGATCATTATGGTCTTCCATGTCTTCTTCCACGTCGTCCGCATCGAAAGTCATGGGCGCGTCCATCCATTGTTCGTGCTCGTTTACCTCTTTCACATCGATCTTATA
>NW_020629429.1:0-685 GCF_003573695.1 Papaver somniferum
TATCGTAATCACCGTCCTTCTCTGCAAACAGTTTATATTTAAACTACCCTTCCGCAGGGTTTAAAAATAATGTCCCAAAATTTAAAGTCCAAGGTCCAAAAGAAAAAGAAAGTCTAAAAAATATAAAAATCTACAAAAATAAAAATGTCTCTCTTTTTTTTTTCTCTCTTTTTTTTTATAAAATAAAAAAAATCTTCTTCTTTCGCTCCTTTCGCTTTGCCTTTCACTTGAAGTCTTTAAGTATTCACCAAAAGCTTTGGCAAAATTTTCTTTCGCTCCAAATTCCGATTCTGTAAGAAAAAGACAAAAAACCAAAAACGTAAAGAAGAACAAAATAAAATAAAAACCTAAAAAAAATCTAAAAACTCTAGCCTAAAGACAAGTGCGCGTTGGTGGCGCCAAGAATTGATGTGTTTTCAAAGTTGTTGTAGTAATATGATTCGTTCAAGACTTGTGAAAGCGGATTTTTAGATTTTTTTTTTAATAAATATAGCAAACTAAATTAAAAAGATGTTGTAAAAATTATGGAGAGAATGGGGCTAGGATTCCACCATTGGTTGATATTAGTGATTTAATAAAACAATAATTATGCAACTCAACATTCAAATTGATTCTAATAGTATTGCCTAGACATGTAGATTTCCAAAAGAATAGATGTTAATCCAAGCATAGAATATCAAAACCC
>NW_020629429.1:696-1000 GCF_003573695.1 Papaver somniferum
TTTAACATGTAGATTTCCAAAAGAATAGATATTAATCCAAGCATAAAATATCAAAACCCTAAAGCAAGCATATTTTATCAAGAGAAAATACACCTAACTAATCAAAATCATATAAACAATTTTTAGTTCAATGCAAAAATCATAATAGAGTTGTTGTAATTAATTAATAGAAATATATCACTTTTACCGAAACAACGGCTTCCTCCATAGCCCCAAGGATTGGGTTTAGCTCATCATGATGTTGGAAACACGCTCAAAAGTTGATTTCATTGCTCAAAGTAGGTGTACAAATGATGAAATGGAG
>NW_020629430.1:0-393 GCF_003573695.1 Papaver somniferum
AAATAAACTTTTCTGAGACTAAATTGTAAACTAGATAAACTCATCTTTAACAGAAAAAGTTTGAAAAATGTATTGTAATTACAATTAATATGTTATAAGGCAATACGTCTAGTAAAAATTGCAATTCTATGTACGTTGTTTCAAGAAATATGAAGGAAGTCAAATTTCACAATATAAGAAAGATGAAATACCATACAGAACTAATCCAAATCCTAACAAATTTCAACTATCTTGAATCAAATAGAAAGACAAAGCCAACACAAAAAGAAAGAGTTCATAAAAATGTTGCATTTTATATACGTTAACTCAAAAAAGTCTACACATTTCGTTATAAGTCGGAAATTGATTTCTGAGACTAAATTGTAAATTAGATAACTCATCTTTAACAGAAAA
>NW_020629431.1:0-474 GCF_003573695.1 Papaver somniferum
AGTGTTAACCTACAGGGTCTCGATAGAAACCTAAGGTTAAAGGAGAATCGACTATATCTTATACAACTAGTATCAGAGAAGAGGTGTAGGGATTAGGTTTCTGTAGATGGGGAAAAACGATTTGCTGGTTTTTAAGGAATTGAGGAGACGACCGTATGGAGGAGACTCCTCGAACCGAGCGAAATGTTAAACCTCACACAGATGCACCGCTGCAAAGGGGGTGCTTTAGATTCGAGAGATCAATCTGTAGTACTCCGGCCTAAATCAAGACAATGACCGTTCCAGAGTAAATTCGGTCACAAGAGAGGATGGGTTGATATGTAGGAGGGAAGTTGGGAAATGTGTGAAATTAATGGTAATCAAAGATTGTGGGTGTGTGAATTCTGAATATGATAAGCTCTGAATGATTAAAATTGCTCAATTGAGAGTAGTTGCTCAATTGATGAGTTGATGATCTCGTGTTGTCGATGAGAC
>NW_020629431.1:569-923 GCF_003573695.1 Papaver somniferum
ACCGATGATTCAATCAAGATTCAGAGACTTATTTATATTGCTGGAATTTTAGACACCATGACCCCATGAAGTGTGACAGTTGATGGAATCAAGGAGTGGGGAAGTGGAGATCGTGTTTGAAACCAGTTGCTCAGCGTGTGGAGACTTGGTCGATTTTCCACCCACTACCTCGTGAATTCCTTCAACTGATTGCACGACTTGCTCACATTCCATCGTGTATTTGAACAAACGTGCCCTAGACCGCCAGACCAAAACCCTAAGTGATATCCCCCCAAAGTGACACGATTGACGTCTCGTGGTATGTTAGTCAATTGATGACTTCGTGGTTTGATGGGACGATGAGTCCATGTAGTT
>NW_020629432.1:0-456 GCF_003573695.1 Papaver somniferum
TGTATTGTGTAGTTACATAAGATCTCATAGCAATTGAACAACTCTCTAACTAGTTCATTTGAGTCAATTGAACTAGTTATGGTGAAGAAGAACAAGGTTAATATGAAATGCTCATATGGTTAACCTTTTGGGTTACTATGTTGAACCAACATGAACGTACACGTTTGGGCATGGTTTTCACGAACCCAGTAAACGTTTACCCAAGTGTGTGTGACAAGCTAAGTTTTCGATCTAACGGTTGAGAAATATTAGCTTGAATCTAAATCAGGTCTTCATCTAACGGTGAATAAGGATTGCTTTGTAACTAAGGAAAAACCCTGATTTGAAGGCTATATACATTGAGAAAACCTAATCCCCATACGTCTGTATGCTACTAGTGCGCTCGCTAGAGTCGATTCTCCTTTAACCTTTGGTTTTCTTCTCTAAAACCAGGTTAACGACTTAAAGACTTCATTG
>NW_020629432.1:467-1000 GCF_003573695.1 Papaver somniferum
CGCTAGAGTCGATCTCCATTAACCTTTGATTTTCTTCTCTAAAATCAGGTTAACGACTTAAAGACTTCATTGGGATTGTGAAGCCAGACCGATACTACTTTATCGTAGTTGTGTGATCTGATCTTGCATCTTCTATCGTACAAGTACAATCGATTGATTGGCTTGAGATCGTGAGAGTTCTCCGATAGTCAAGATAAAGAAGTCATAAACATCTTCGTCTCACTGTTTATGATTCCTCGACAATCCGCTTGTGTAGTCAGGAAGGATTGTAGAGAGGTGATTGATTAATCTAGACTGTTCTTCGGGAATATAAGACCGGATTATCAATTGGTTCCTGTTCACCTTGATTTTATATCTTAAGACGGAATAAAACCTAGGGTTTATCTGTGGGAGACATATTTATCCTTAAATAAGCCTTTTGTGTGTGAGACAGATCTGTTTATTATTAAGTCTGTGATTTTGGGTTATAACAACTCTTGGTTGTGGGTGACATCAGCTAAGGAATCAAGTGCGCAATATCCTGCTGGAATCAA
>NW_020629433.1:0-1000 GCF_003573695.1 Papaver somniferum
TTTAATCACTTATTTCGCAATTATTATGCTACCCCCGCTTATCTATTTTTAATTTCAATGTATTTCCTACTTACTCATAATATATTTTATTTTGTTTGTTTTATATATGATTTTTCCAAATTCCAAAATACTTTTACCTTAGTTGATTTACTTAATAAATTTTTTTTCTTTCTCAATAATGACACTAGCAATATATATATATAAGTAACTGAAGTATTGACGCTGATAGGCATATATAAAAAAAACTTCAAACATAAAATCACCCAGACACGTATAAATTAAACACATGAAAGGCCAACAAGAAAAAAATGGAATCCTATTATGAATCTAGAAATTTGAGAAAAAGAGAACATGCAATCGAGAGTGATGAATATGTGAGAAATTATATTCATATTTGTGTTTTGAATATAGAGTTTAAACCTGTTTTTATACAAATAGAAAACTTGGTGCCCAAGATATGTAGACCATAATCTTAGACACGAGGGCATCTTAGTTAATAAACTTAGTTTATAATATTCCCCCTGATGACCATTGTGGCTAAGTGATTACAAACATATCGGGAACACTCAAAAGAGAAAAACCTGAAATTGCATAAGCATTAAAGACTCAGACAATGTTGTACACGCATGTCAAAACCTTGACAAAGAAAACCAAGTGGGATAAAACCTTGACGAAATAAAAAGAGGACAATGCGATAAGTTTGTAGATGGGGAAAAACGATTTGCTGGTTTTTAAGGAAATCAGGAGACGACCGTACGGAGGAGACTCCTCGGACCGAGCGAAATGTTAAACCTCACACAGATGCACCGCTGCAAAGGGGTGCTTTAGATTCGATAGATCAATCTGTAGTACTCCGTCCTAAATCAATACAATGACCGTTCCAGAGTAAATTCGGTCACAAGTGAGGATGGGTTGATCTGTAGGAGGAAAGCTGAGAAATGTGTGGAATCAATGGTAATCAAAGATTGTGGGTGTGTGAATTCCGAATACGATAAGCTCT
>NW_020629434.1:0-516 GCF_003573695.1 Papaver somniferum
AGCTTAAAGCCAAAAGAGAAGGAAAAAGACAAAGCAAAAAAAAAGAGAGAAAGAAAAATTAAAAAAAACAAGAGAGATTTTTTTTTTATAGAGACCTTCCATTTTTTGTAATTATTATTTTTTTTATTTCTTTTCTTTTACACTTTATTTGGACTTTGGACTTGGACAATTATTTTCTTTTAAACCCTAAGGAAGGGTACATTAAATATAAAACTGTTTGCAGGGAAGAACGACGATTACAATATCGTCTCGCCCCCTCGGGTTCGCACATGACATAGGAGTCGTGGCCCAAGTCGACTTCA
Organism: Papaver somniferum; assembly: GCF_003573695.1. Taxonomy (NCBI): domain Eukaryota; kingdom Viridiplantae; phylum Streptophyta; class Magnoliopsida; order Ranunculales; family Papaveraceae; genus Papaver; species Papaver somniferum. The sequence continues at coordinate 303 of NW_020629434.1, forward strand.
ACGGTTCTGCGCCCGTCTGGTACGGGAGGTAAGCTTTCGAAACACCCGCGAATCCCCTGTCAGCGGGTTTATTGTATGCCTTAAGGTGAATATATGCTGAGGATTTGAATACGGTTGTTTTAATTTCCTAGTAAAGGGCAAGGCCTGGCCAAATTAAGATAAGGACTCGGATTTCATCACCGTTTCCTTCTTGCCCGCTTTAGGAAAACGAAAC
>NW_020629434.1:527-727 GCF_003573695.1 Papaver somniferum
AGACTGGCCATACAAGATAAAGGTTCGGATTTCATCACCGTTCTCTTCTTGCCCGCCTTAGGAAAAAAAAACCAAACGCGAACCTAAACCTAAAATTTGGAATAGAACAAGACCTATAGGGTAACGAGCTTAATAGGAAAGTCGTTCGAAAAATATTGGTTACTCTTTTGAGCATACTTCGAAGTTCATGATGGTTTCTG
>NW_020629434.1:770-1000 GCF_003573695.1 Papaver somniferum
TGACTGCGCCGCCTTATAATAGCGGTGAGGCCTTGGATATCAAAGCTCTACGCAGCTTCCCTCGTCTCAATTCAACTTACTTAAACTCGGATTGATTCCAGAGAGGTTTGCTCAGATTGTAACGAATTCCTTTTCGAAAGATTAGAAGCTGGTCTAGAAACAATCTAAGTGGAGCCATCATGCTTGTTGTTTGCTAGATTTTATAGGTTTGATTTGGTCGAGTCAGCCTT
>NW_020629435.1:0-531 GCF_003573695.1 Papaver somniferum
CGTCGTTGTAGCTCTTTACTTCTTCACATTCTTCAAGTCTTCACGTAATACTTGTAAGTCTCATATCCTAGTAACTTTCTAGCTAACCTATACGAAGTTGACTCTGGTAAATAATCAAGCGACTCTTTTAAATGAGTTTTGATTCACTAAAATATGACAACCAAACTTGACATACCAACACTTGGTGGGTTCAACCGAGCAATGCTCTAACAATCTCCCCATTTGTCAATTTTAGTGACAAAACTCTTACATCGTATGGATAAACAAATTACAACAATTCATTATACATACGCTTGATTCCAAGTTTCAACAGCACAATAACCTGTATACATTCAATCCATAAATATCGATGTTGACATTATAATAACAAAGCTAATACTCCCCCTAAAGGTGAGATGGGTAGATTTTCAATTTGCACGTCTTTGTTATTCCCTTTGTAGTTAAGATAACCACAAGTATCAATATGATATGTTACTCCCCCTTAGTCTATGCTTTACTCTTTCGTTAGATATAACATTTAAGCACCATTGT
>NW_020629435.1:543-1000 GCF_003573695.1 Papaver somniferum
ATTCCCTTTGTAGTTAAGATAACCACAAGTATCAATATGATATGTTACTCCCCCTTAGTCTATGCTTTACTCTTTCGTTAGATATAACATTTAAGAACATTGTCCTTCCTTAGTGATACCAAATCACTTGTTTACTCTGTATATTTCTCCCCATTCTTGTCACAAAATGATAAAGGTTCGAGCAAGTAAAAGACAAACCGAAAGGATCTTACAAATCTTAAAAGACTTGCAAAACCTATAAGAGTTAAGCACGAGGGTTCCACACACCATTTCAGATAACCAATATCAAAACCGAAACTACAAAGTAATTTTGTTTTGATATGTTACCAAGGAAACAATTGCCCGAAGCAATTTTCCCTAATAGTTTAGCAAATCAAAAATTGACTAAGCACCTTAGTTCTTTTGCTAAACAGATTGAACAAATACAATCGCTTGTTCGATAAGACCAAAATAAAGA
>NW_020629436.1:0-350 GCF_003573695.1 Papaver somniferum
TGTAAGTCAAACCTGATTGACTTAGAGGATCCTCAATTATTTAGGTTATTATTATGTGCTTCTAAGTTCTTATTTGAGTATTTACAGACTCTAGGACCTAATAATTCGGATCTCAATTTTGAGGAGTTGCAGCCTAAAGAAATATATTTAGACCCTTCTATAGAACGTGAACCTGAACCACAATTATATATAGATATCTCAATCGGGAAACTAGGTAAGGGGTTGCTAGTCTTGTTCGTTTTCTTGGTTTATTGCAGTTTCCTTTGGTCATCTCTATTTGGTTTTGAAGACCCACAGTTATTTCGACTGTTACTATATGATTCGAGGTGACTAATCTTTCCTAAGTCTGG
>NW_020629436.1:361-743 GCF_003573695.1 Papaver somniferum
CATACCGGAAGTACCCCAGAAATACCCCGGAGGAAGCCCGAAAAAGCCCGGATAACATCCCAGAAAAAATTACTAAAGGCACCCAAGATTTGGTTATTTCCACCCCAGGAATTATATTTCAGCCCAACTTATTATTCGTACCCCTGAACTGGATAGGGGGAGGTCATCTTCAAAATTCAAAACAGAAATTGGCGGGAAGAATTGGCCGCAACAACAACAGTTTTGGAGTTGAATTCTTAGCGAGTTCTGAGGAGATTAAACGGGTGTATTTGGTATCTACGGACTCTAGAAGACATAACAGGCCTAATGCAATCATCTAGACCCATCCAATTGGGCTGGATAAGTCGGAATAATTGATCAAAGTCCCAACAGGATACGACTT
>NW_020629437.1:0-409 GCF_003573695.1 Papaver somniferum
GTGGTAGTCCTAGTCAAGAGAGCTCTAGTTCTAGTTCTACGTTACATAGAAAAAGAAGATATAAGTCCCATAGAGAAGAACGTAAAACCCAGTTGTCTACAATGGAGGATTTTGACAAATCAGAGGTGGAAAGATACTTATCGGAGCAGATTTACTCACCAACAAAAGACAAGAAAGAAGGTTCAAAGTTTGATATATTGACTTGGTGGAAAAGCAATACTGCAAGGTTTGATATTCTGTCACTTATAGCAAGAGACATACTTGTTATTCCCGTCTCTTCAGTTGCAAGTGAATCTGCTTTCAGTACTGGAAAGCGAATACTTGGTCATTTCCGTAGTTCTTTAAGACCCGGAACTGTGGAAGCATTGATTCTCCTACAGAACTGGTTGAGGACGCCGATTGATATGGA
>NW_020629437.1:420-1000 GCF_003573695.1 Papaver somniferum
CTGTGAAAGCATTGATTCTCCTACAGAACTGGTTAAGGACGCCGATTGATATGGATCCATCTACACTAGAAGCTGAAGAGAAGGAGGATGACGTCTTAGAGTCAGGTATGGAACTTGTTGTTAGTATATTGCATGAATAAAAGTATGAATTTGAGTGCATTCAATCATATTCATTGTCAAATGGTAGTTTCAGGGTTTATCAAAGATACATATGCATCAAGTAGACTCGTACATTTTTTCTCAACTGCTCAATTCATCCATTCAAACCATCTGTTTCACATTGTAAATCAGATTGAAAACTCAAATGGGTTTACTTGGAATGTTGTTATGAACTGAGTTCGCCTAATATTGATCACTGTAGCAATATAACAGGTATTGGCTTTCTAGGGTGTGCACAGTCCTTGACCCTTCTTGAAGCACGCGGGTGCGAACTTACACCAGAAGGGTTTCATTTTATACATCTAATGAATAGTTGTTTTTATGGATTTTAATGAATTGTCACATGGGCTTTACCCCATACATTTAGTTAAACTTTTCCCCCTATGCTAGTTTAGTGTACAGCAGGCACCAGGCACATAAT
>NW_020629438.1:0-342 GCF_003573695.1 Papaver somniferum
AGAAGACTCTTACGTACTCTTGCTTCCTGCACACTCCCAATTGCCTTCTACACGCCTAAGCACTCGTCCAATGCTAGTATAACTCCTCCATGCACGCTATAACTCCAGTTTTGCTTGCTTACAGTGCGTGTTGCTCTGTTTTGGTTTGGTGAATCATCACGCGTTTTCCAGCAAATTACGATCAAACCCACTGCCCAAAATGTCTTCCTTAGGATATATCACATCTTCCTACCAAGTTTGAGCCATTTAATCGCACCACAACACCTTCATTTTGTCGATTGAAATTCTGCCAGTGGATGAACCAATTTTCCCGCCAAAATCGAAATTCAAATGAAGAAGAGG
>NW_020629438.1:378-1000 GCF_003573695.1 Papaver somniferum
CCAAAAATGTTTATTTCCTAAAAATACATAAAAACACAATATTAGTACAAAAATAGAGTTCCAACAATACGGACATTGAGGACAAATTAGACACAAAAATGTGTATATCAATTATACATTGATACAAGCACAAAGTCAATATTCGTATTATAAAACTGTTAGCGATTCCGAAATATAGATATAACACTTTTTAAGGATATGAAAGAAGGATTCCCAACCGAGATTCAACTTTTTGAATTTCAAAAAAAAAATTACTAAACTTTTTTTTAGCACAAAATGACAATCTATTTAAATGATGACTGAACTGCATTTGTAATTTGGAATGCAATCGACAAGTTGCTTTTATTCAAATCTGGAATTTCTATGTGTTCCCTTTTGGGACATTAGGTTTTCAAGTTTGTTGGTATTATTTGCAACAACTACGAATGTATGGTTATCTCAATTACAATAAATGAAAACGGGCGCAGATCCCAGTGTACACACTTACATTGGATATCTTAATCACCAAAAATATATTTTCTGCTGTATATATGTCAGTGTACATCCATATGGATATCCTAATCGCCATTTAACAAGAAACCGATCTGGTTGATGTTAATAGTATCGATCAAAGCTTCGAATT
>NW_020629439.1:0-466 GCF_003573695.1 Papaver somniferum
TATACAAATGAGCTATATTAGACACATAAATGCGTCTATCAAATACCCCCAAACTTATTATTTGCTAGTCCCGAGCAAATCAAAACTACAAAATAAAATCCTAACTCACTGTCGCAGGCATCGTCGATTGCATTTAGCGTATGCAATAAGCCTTTAAACCCCTAGGTGGCCCTAGTGGCCGAGTTATAGTCTCGGGAGGGCTTACCAGAGATATACCCACAAAACCTGTACTCCAGACCTTAGCTATCTACGCAGAACCTTGGAAGGCACTACAGAATCTCCTTGGTTGGCATACTTATTGACTACAGGAAGAAGTACCCTGATGCGAAATTCCAATTGCTGTACACGAGTTTGCACTCAAGCATACTAAAATTCATATAAAGTGACAGAGCTCTACTCAGATAGTTGCACTATGGACATCATATTCGGAGTCAAAACTAATCACATGGATAGATCAAGAAGATGG
>NW_020629439.1:477-1000 GCF_003573695.1 Papaver somniferum
ACCTATCCTAATGGATTGAGATACTAGTCTGACTAATATCAACACACTGGCATATACAAGGGTACCAGTGGTCGATAACCTAACTCTAGGTCAACACAACTGGCATATACAAGGGTACCAGTGGTCGACTTTATTGAATTTATTCCTTTTGGTCAAATGGTCTGGTCTCAATTTCTTTCTTTCTTTCTTTTTTTTTTCTTTTTTTTTCATCTCTTTTTCTTTTTCAACTTTTTTTTTTTCATTTTTTTCATGGTATCTCAACCACTCTAATTCACCCTAGCATTGGTAACAACTTGAATCGTGGGCCCCACCTATCACTTAGAGAAACATAGTTTAAAAACAAAATAAAATAAAAATAGAAGTGAAAAGGACTCAACGAGATATGGTGAAACTATCATGTTATTTCTAACACCTGAGCTCTGTGCTTTTATGAATAGACTCTTTAGATGTTTCCATCTAATCAGATTGGTTCCTCAAACTCCTACAATCAAAATGCTTCCATCCACTTAGATTAGTTAGTGCA
>NW_020629440.1:0-180 GCF_003573695.1 Papaver somniferum
ATCCTTAATGAATCGACGATAAAAACCTGCATGCCCTAAGAATGACCTAATATCTCTTACGGTTTTTTGGACCTGTAAAGTTTTAATCAGGTTAACTTTGGCTTTATCTACCTCTATAACCTTAGAAGATACGATATGCCCTAAAACAATTCCTGAACGAACCATGAAGTGACATTTCTC
>NW_020629440.1:191-481 GCF_003573695.1 Papaver somniferum
AGGGTTGGGTTGAGTCTGACTAGGAAACTTACCTCTTTCTCTTAAAGACTCATTTATCTAACTAACCTGGTTTTTCAACTCGGAAATAGCCTGAGAGTTAGCCTGACCTATTCTCTTATTTTATTCTAAACCTTGAGCAACAGATTGTTGAAACTGCACACTGTTATGAGTTAACAAAGCAAGAGACTCTTCTAAACTCATAATCTTCTTATCCGAAGGGTTCTGAAACTGTGCCGGAGTTGAAAGATTCTTAGTATAGCCAAAACCTGGGGGAACCTGAGCATTACTAG
>NW_020629440.1:492-664 GCF_003573695.1 Papaver somniferum
TCTGAAACTGTGCCGGAGCTGAAGGATTCTTAGTATAGCCAAAACCTGGGGGAACCTGAGCATTACTAGACTGACCTTGATTCTGGCCCTTGTACCAAGAAAGGTTTGGATGGTTTCTCCAGCCAGGGTTATAGGTTTCTGAATATGGGTCAAACTTCTGTCGGTTATCAAA
>NW_020629440.1:675-890 GCF_003573695.1 Papaver somniferum
TAAAGACCTCTAAGAACCGTTCTACCATGTCAGAAAATATGCTCATCATGCAACGCTGAAAAGTCGCAGGGGCATTACAAATCCCAAAAGGCATGCGTCTATACGCAAAGGTACCAAAGGGAAAGGTAAAAGTGGTTTTCTTCTGGTCTTCTGGGGCAATAACGATCTGATTATATCCAGAATAGCCATCTAAAAAGCAGTAGTGACTATGTCCA
>NW_020629441.1:0-401 GCF_003573695.1 Papaver somniferum
CGCGCTGAAGTAGCTCGTCAGGCTGAGTCTGAGAGAAATCTTGAAGTGTGTATGTACCGACTTAGCAAAGGGGTATCAGAGATAAATAAAGAAGTCGACCACCTTCGTCACATGGATTCGATGAAGCAGGTAGAATTAGATGCCTGTCAATTTACTCTCACCAACCTTCAACTAGACTATAAGAAATTATCCGCGGAATATGAACATCTTCATGAAGCGCGAGATGCGGTTGTTAATGAGTATGAAGAGGCTTCGGCTTGTGTCTAAGGTATAACCCTATTTCATCGAGTGTGAATGTGTCTTTTCTGTGCTAACTCCCTGGTGTTGTCTTTTTCAGAGCTCGAGGGACAACTCCGCGTTGCGAATGAAAAATTGGAAAAGGCTCGATTTTCCTTAACGCA
>NW_020629442.1:0-571 GCF_003573695.1 Papaver somniferum
AGGTTATGTTTAAGTTTCTTTTCATTTAGTAGTTTGTGTCAGAGATTTAATTTGGTTAATGTTTAAGTTTAGTGTTGTTATGGTACTGTAATAGTAGTTTTCCTTTCATTTTTTATGAACTATGTTCCTGCTCTATGAATTAAATTGAAATGTTTTTATTTTTAAAGTTTCCATGTTGATTTTTAATTTTCTGTGTGTTTTCTATTGATATAATGATTTTTAATCTTCTATATTCTTTCTGTTGGTAGGTACATATAAGATATCGTAATATGGCGAGTTCTGACGATGAAGAAGATTTGGTAGTAGTTGTAACAGCAACCACAACAACACTAATTGCTGTTTCTTACCAATATTTTGTGGAGAAAACAATATGCCATGATTCAATTCTTAGTGGTGCAGCTCATGTAGATGAAGTCTTAAATGGTCATGATGCACGATGTCAGGATAGTTTTCGTATGGAAAAACATGTTTTCTTAAGATTATGTGATATGTTGAAAGAAAAGGAGTTACTTCGTCATAGTAATGGAGTTCGTGTTGAAGAAAAAGTAGCAATTTTTATGCTTGCTGTTGG
>NW_020629442.1:582-1000 GCF_003573695.1 Papaver somniferum
ATTATAGTAATGGAGTTCGTCTTGAAGAAAAAGTAGCAATTTTTATGCTTGCTGTTGGACATAATGAACGTAACAGAATACTTCAAGAGAGTTTTCAGCATTCAGGTGAGACAATTAGTAGACATTTTAATGCAGTCTTGGATGCTATTGTTGCATTGGCAGATGATTTTCTTGTACCAGCAGGGCCTGATACCCCCACTGAAATCTTAGAAAATCCAAGAATTTATCCATACTTCAAGGTATTGCATATCTTCAACCAAGCTTTATCACATAAACTCAATTAGTTTTTGTTGTATATATAAATATGTTTGTATCCACAGCCAACTACTTTTTACTCGTATTCTTTTCATTATAGGATTGTATAGGAGCCATTGATGGAACACAAATACCAGCAATGGTTGGTCTCGACGAACAAGTC
>NW_020629443.1:0-566 GCF_003573695.1 Papaver somniferum
AGATCTAAACTTATTTAATATGAAAATAAAGATAAAAATAATGAAAAATAGAAAATAAGACACAAGATTTACGTGGTTCGATCAATATGATCTACATCCACGGGGTTAGGGATCTTCACTTTGATTGTTTGTAATTACATATGGATTACAATTGAGACTCCATTAGTGAGTATTTTGAGCTCTTGGTTGAAGAAGGAAGAAGAAGATAATAATACAAATTCTGCTCTCTCTCTCTCTACAAATGTGTCCTCCCTAAAGTGTCTCTCTCCTTTTTCTTTTTGATTATCCTCCTTTCTCTCTCTTGCCTTTCTCTTTATATAGGTGTTTACATAATGGATGAAAGCTAATGTACATCTAACATTTCCCCTAATTTCGGATCTGGCTTGCGGTATTTTCGCAAGCTTACAAATGTAACATTCACAACATTCCTAATTTTCGCAAGATCATCACACTTTTCTCATGTTTAAGTTGATGTCATCTGTTATGTCGTTTCTGAAATCATCCTGCGATGTCTTCGCGATGTGTTGTTAATAATTTCGCAAGCATATTCTTCTGTGCGAGATTCT
>NW_020629443.1:577-1000 GCF_003573695.1 Papaver somniferum
TGTTATGTCGTTTCTGAAATCATCCTGCGATGTCTTCGCGATGTGTTGTTAATAATTTCACAAGCATATTCTTCTGTGCGAGATTCCGATCCTACAATTTTCTTGAAGAAGTTTCTCAATTTCCTTAGAGAATGACCCTATAATGTTGTAGAGTACTTGTTCACGATCAATAGACTTTTCGAATTCATCCATGAGCTGTACATGATCCTTGAGATCAACAAACTCTGTAGAATTTTTTGAAATTCTGGTGAGCTCCATTTCAACTTTTGCCATTATTTCCAACGTCTCATTGGAGGAAGAATGACCAACACAGGATGGAACAGTCTTCCTACATCGGGATTCAGAAGAATCATCTAAGGAGTGACCCTTTGAGGTATTCCTGAGACACTTGACAAAGTTGACAGCTTTAGGAGGCATTTTGGT
>NW_020629444.1:0-343 GCF_003573695.1 Papaver somniferum
AAAGCCCACTATTTGGTTTTAAAGGGTTTTCAAAATTTGGTTTTTTATGGGAAAATTTTGGTTTTGATGGGAATGAAAAACATTTGGTTTTTGATGGGAAACATTTGGTTTTTATGGGTTTGAAAATTTGGTTTGAAAGGGTTTTGAAAAGAAAATTTGGTTTTGCTTGGGATAAAATTTTGGTTTTTGAAATAAGGAGCAAAGTTTTTTTTTTTTTTTGGTTGGGTTTTGAAGCCCAAATTTTAGTTTAAAAGAAACTACAAGCCTAACAAACAACTAAATTACAAGCCCAAATAAAGAAAGAAATAAAAATAAAACTAATTATTACAAACCCACAAAAAAA
>NW_020629444.1:448-1984 GCF_003573695.1 Papaver somniferum
AAGCACAGCCCAGCTGCTCAGTTTGGTTGCAAAAGCCCAGTTGGGCTTTGGATCATCCTAAGCTTTGGCTTCAACACTCAAGGCCCAGTTGGGCTTGGTTCAATTTCCTCTCCTTCTGCAGCTTACAGCCCAGTTGGGCTTTGGCTCTCAGCACAAGCTCAGACCAGCAAGAAACAACAGCAGCACCAGAGGCTGGCTGTAGCAATGGCCCAAGCACCAGCAGCAGCAAGACGAAGTAGCAGCAGCAGCAGGGAGAAGGAAAAAGCAGCAGCACAGCTGCAGCAACAACAGCAAGAGCACCAGAGGCTCAGCAACAGCTCCACAGTTCAGGAGCACAGCAGGCAGCAGTAAGTGGCAAGCTCAGCAGCAGCAGCACAGCTGCAGAGGCTGGCAGCAGCAACACAGCTGCAGAGGCTGGCAGCAGCAACAGGAAGCAGCAGCAGCAGCAACACCTGTTGGCTCAAAAAAAAAAGTGAGTAAAGATCCAAGCCATGATGCAGGAATGTAAGTGAACAATATGCAAATGAGTATGCAATGCAGGGAAAGATGCAAATGCAATGAACTATGATGCAAATATGAAGATGAAAGTGAATGCAACAAAACAGCAAAGAACAAATCAACACACAGCGCCAAGTCCCCGGCAGCGGCGCCAAAAACTTGGTAGGCTTTGGGATATGTATAAAATAAGAGCAAAAGACAGCCTACAGTGATACCTGCAAGTGCACAGGGTCAGTTGTAGCTTGTGTGCAAGAACAGGGTCATTCCACAGGGACTTGGGGTGTTATGAAGTTTCACTATGCTGATAATTGATGCAAAACTAAATGCAAGGTCACAAGGTTGCAGTGACAGTGAAACAGAGATGGTAAAACAGCAAGGAACCAAGGCTATGAGCCAAGGGCAGGGAAGGCAGTGCACTGATTTCAGTGCACAGCAAGCTTCAAAATACAAGAAATAAACAGCAAGATAGCTAAGAAATTTAGCTGAGCAGGGAGCAAAACAGAATTGAATTTATAAGTGACTGTAAAAGGGATTTGTGGTTAAGCTAAGGGCTTAGAATCCACCTTGTGTCCTAATCAAGCAATGCAATTCTAGGTTGAAATTAGGATCTTAAGAATACATTAGAATGGGAGGAGAATCAGCTTGCTCACTGATATGCCCCTAGTATTGACTGTCTTTTGACAGCACAGCCAATCACAGGCATATCAGAGCAATGACTTCTTCCCATTACTCAAGCAAGACAAGCATTAAGACGACTATCCTAGCAATTCATCATTTAACAGTGCACTAGGCTTCATCTGAGCCTTAGCCAGTGCAACTTAGCTCATGCTAATCTTGTGAACAACAATAAACATCATACAAGGTAATTCAAACAACACACACATGGTGAGCAATTACAAAAACATGATAAACATAATTAACATTTGAAATGGAAATTAACTGAATTAAGAACTATAATAGAAATTCACAGAACATGGATAATTGAGGGCACTGGCTAGTCCAGGCCTCTGAGGTGGTGCTCTGGCTAATCCAGGCATA
>NW_020629444.1:2184-2419 GCF_003573695.1 Papaver somniferum
GCGTGTATGGATACAGAAAATGGGTTTGGGTAAGGGTTTTGGGCCTTGGGTATGCCAAGCCCATATCTTCTTTAAGAACCATTCTTCCTTCTTGAGCCCATTCCTAGCTTTTTGGATGTACGATCCATTCTTTGCGGCTTCCTTGCGTAATTCTTCCCGGCTTTTCACTACTTTTCTGCTCTTTTCGCTCCGCGACTCATCCGAACTTCGTTTATTACCTAAAAATGCAAAATTA
>NW_020629444.1:2430-2726 GCF_003573695.1 Papaver somniferum
GACTACCAAGTCTCACCACCATCCAGAGTTTTACCATCATGTTGAGTCTCATCACCAAGATTACCCCCACTGAAGAAAGAGCTCAGCCTCATCTCAAGGAGAGATGCATAACAAGATTTGAACCAAAATATACTTGGTTGAGATCCGCATCAACACATGATCCCATCTACAAAGATCCACGAGAAAATCCTCGTTTTCAGACGTTCTCAAAAATTCACAAAGCTGATAAGTGACCTGATGTTTCAACAACTGCTCTTTTCGACAAATCCAAACCTTTCAATGAAAAGGAAAGATTC
>NW_020629445.1:0-688 GCF_003573695.1 Papaver somniferum
CATCTTTGTTTCAATTGTGTCTTGTGTATTTACATAAGATCTCATAGCAATTGAAAAAATCTTTAACTAGTTCATTTGAGTCAATTGAACTAGTTATGGTGGAGAAGAACAAGGTTAATATGAAATGCTCATATGGTTGACCTTTTTGGGTTACTATGTTGAACCAACATACACGTACACGTTTGGGCATGGTTTTCACGAACCCAGTAAACGTCTACCCAAGTGTGTGTGACAAGCTAAGTTTTCGATCTAACGGTTGAGAAATATTAGCTTGAATCTAAATCAGGTTTTCATCTAACGGTGAACATGGATTGCTTTGTAACTAAGGCAAGACCCTGATTTGAAGGCTATATAAACGAGACATCTAGCATTGTGCAAAACTAATCCCCACACGTCTGTGTGCTACTAGTGCGCCCGCTAGAGTCGATCTCCATTAACCTTTGATTTTCTTCTCTAAAATCAAGTTAACGACTTAAAGACTTCATTGGGATTGTGAAGCCAGACCGATACTACTTTATCGTAGTTGTGTGATCTGATCTTGCATCTTCTATCGTCCGAGTACAATCGATTGATTGACTTGAGATCGTGAGAGTTCTCCGATAGGCAAGATAAAGAAGTCACAAACATCTTCGTCTCACTGTTTGTGATTCCTCGACAATCCGCTTGTGTAGTCAGGAAGGATTGTAGA
>NW_020629445.1:699-1000 GCF_003573695.1 Papaver somniferum
CTCTTCATCTCACTGTTTGTGATTCCTCGATAATCCGCTTGTGTAGTCAGGAAGGATTGTAGAGAGGTGATTGATTAATCTAGGCTGTTCTTCGGGAATATAAGACCGAATTATCAATTGGTTCCTGTTCACCTTGATTTATCAAAAGACGGAACAAAACTAGGGTTTATCTGTGGGAGACAGATTTATCCTTTGATAGACTTTTCTATATGAGACAGATTTGTTTATTATCAAATCTGCGATTTTGGGTTGCAGTAACTCTTGGTTGTGGGTGATATCAGCTAAGGGAATCAAGTGCGCA
>NW_020629446.1:0-284 GCF_003573695.1 Papaver somniferum
CGATTGATTGGCTTGAGATCGTGAGAGTTCTCCGATAGGTAAGATAAAGAAGTCACAAACATCTTCGTCTCACTGTTTGTGATTCCTCGACAATCCGCTTGTGTAGTCAGGAAGGATTGTAGAGAGGTGATTGATTAATCTAGGCTGTTCTTCGGGACTATACGACCGGATTATCAATTGGTTCCTGTTCACCTTGATTTCATATCTTAAGACGGAACAAAACCTAGGGTTTATCTGTGGGAGACAGATTTATCCTTTGATAGACTTTTCTGTGTGAGACAGAT
>NW_020629446.1:326-556 GCF_003573695.1 Papaver somniferum
ATTTATCCTTTGATAGACTTTTCTGTGTGAGACAGATTTGTTTATTATCAAGTCTGCGATTTTGGGTTGCAGCAACTCTTGGTTGTAGGTGATATCAGCTAGGGGAATCAAGTGCGCAGTATCCTGCTGGGATCAGAGGCGTAGGAGTACAACTGTACCTTGGATCGGTGGGAGACTGATTGGGGTTCAACTATAGTCCAGTCCGAAGTTAGCTTGGAGTAGGCTAGTGT
>NW_020629446.1:756-1000 GCF_003573695.1 Papaver somniferum
GAAATATTGGGTGGTGTTGTTAGACCCCCGCTTTTTCAATTGGTATCAGAGCAGGCAAACACGTTTAAGACCTAACAAGTTCGTGTTTGTAGCGATCTGACTCTATGGACAAGAGTAATATCTCTGACAACGCAACATCAGTACAGGACTACTCAGATAAGTTTCAAAGATCTGAAACCACTGAGGAAAACTCCTTCTCGTCTCCTTCATCCGAATCTAAATTCAACTGGAGGAAATCTCTTGA
>NW_020629447.1:0-350 GCF_003573695.1 Papaver somniferum
ACGAATGGACTTTTGACAATTACAAAAGTTATGCCTATGCAGTCATGTATTTGATGGAAAATATGATAAAATCTTTTGTTTGACAAGGATAAAGTCTATTATGCCGTTATGATGGAAAATAGAATAGATCCTTGTATGTTATCCACGCTATTGATCTTCATTGATCCATTTTGTTATGTTTTACCGTGAAGGCTTCATTGTGTGTCTTATGTTGAGCACGATACAACTAAGTCGATTATTCTTATTGGCTTTGTTGGTTGTTCCATAAGATGCTATATGTTGAGCATTATGAACTAAATTAATCATCTTGGTTGGTTATTTAGTTATTTGCTCCGAAAGTCTTCTTTTGT
>NW_020629447.1:361-572 GCF_003573695.1 Papaver somniferum
GAGCATTATGAACTAAATTAATCATCTTGGTTGGTTATTTAGTTATTTCCTCCGGAAGTCTCCTTTTGTCGAGAAAATCCTTTGACAATTAAATTGATTACTTTTGTGATTAGTTTAGTTGTTTGTATTCCAATTAGATTAATTATAAGTTCTCTTGTAATTAGTCTAGTTGAGTTTTCATATATTCCACAAGTTCTTGTGTTGAGTATAT
>NW_020629447.1:719-1000 GCF_003573695.1 Papaver somniferum
TTGAGTATGTGAACGATTAAGTTAGTCGTCTCCGTATGATTACCTTAGTCGTAGCTCCGTAAGTTTATTTATGTTGAGCACCTTCAATTAAATTGGTCACTTTTGTAGTTTGATTTAGTTGTGTATTCCAATTAAATTAACCATGGGTTTTCTTGTGATTAATTTGGTTGAGTTTTGGATATAGAAAATCATTTCTATGGTTTTTTGGTGTCCAATTTAAAAATCCTTCTTTTCTTTCGAAATTAAGGTCGCTCTTGTTGTTCTTTCGGGAATGACATCAA
>NW_020629448.1:0-554 GCF_003573695.1 Papaver somniferum
ATTTATCAAAAGACGGAACAAAACTCGTAGGTATATTCGTGGGAGACGGATTTATCTATTACCGTAGACTTTTCTGTGTGATACAGATTTGTTTATTAAAGTCTTCGACTTTGGGTCGTAGCAACTCTTAGTTGTGGGTGAGATCAGCTAAGGGAATCAAGTACGTACTATCCTGCTGGGATCAGAGACGTAGGAGCATAACTGTACCTTGGATCAGTGTGAGATTGATTGGGGTTCAACTACAGTCCAGACCGAAGTTAATTTGGAGTAGGCTAGTGTCTGTAGCTGCTTAATACAGTGTATATTCAAACTGGACTAGGTCCCGGGGTTTTTCTCCATTTGCGGTTTCCTCGTTAACAAAATTCTGGTGTCTGTTTTATTTTCCGCATTATATTTTTTATATAATTGAAATATCACAGGTTGTTCATTGATCAATCAATTAGAATATCCGACCTTTTGGTTGTTGATTTAAATTGATTGACACTTGGATATTGGTCTTTGGTACCATCCAAGTTATCTCTCTAGTATTTTATAAAGACTCGCAGATTTCTATT
>NW_020629448.1:565-1000 GCF_003573695.1 Papaver somniferum
TTAAATTGATTGACACTTGGATATTGGTCTTTGGTACCATCCAAGTTATCTCTCTAGTATTTGATAAAGACTCGCAGATTTCTATTTGCTTGAGTATATATCAAATCGAGAGATTGAGATATAAACTCTTTGATATACTTTTTATCTAGATTGAGTCTGACTGTCTAGTTGATTCTCTAGAAAGTATATTAGAGTTTGTCCATACAGATTGCTAAGAGAAATATTGGGTGTGGTTGTTGTACCCCCACTTTTTCAATTGGTATCAGAGCATGCAAACACTCTAAACCTAATAAGTTTGTGTTTGTTCGTTCCTTAAAAATTATCCCATGGGAAATTTCTTTGGAAAACTTGCTCTTGGCATCTGTAACGCACGCCAGAAGTCCTTAAAGATTGCTCAAGGATTATTATGGTTAAAACCTCCGGGTTCACATGATA
>NW_020629449.1:0-504 GCF_003573695.1 Papaver somniferum
TGGAAAAGATATCAATATGATTGTTAAGCCATCAATCACCAAGGAAAAAGAGAAATCTCCTTTGTCTCCAACTTTGAAAAGAAAAAGAAGGAATGTGAGGAAGCCAAGAGCAGTTCCTTCTAATTCTCAGAAGTTTTCTGATGTTCTTGAAGAGTTGAAGTTGGAAAGAAAAGAGATTCAACAAATAAAGGCTTGTGTTTTAAGATCGTTAAAAATTCAAAAGGCCCTGATTCGACATCATCATCCAAGACGGTTTATTGGTATTGACTCCTTCCTCCATGAACCATACGTACCAATGGCTGTTGACGACAAGGAGTTCGGGGACGATAAGGAATTTTTCAAAGATCTTAATGTCTAGTAAAACTTCTTAAGAGAATTTTTATTCTTGTTTTTGTTTAAGAAGGATAACTAGGGTTTGGAATAGCCATTATTGTGAGTACACATATCTATTTCCAACGTTTTCATCTTGCAATGTTTTTAGATTTATTTATTTAAATTCTAAAG
>NW_020629449.1:515-1000 GCF_003573695.1 Papaver somniferum
GGTGGTCAATACGGTGATCACCTAGTTCTGCCAGGAGTAATCCATGCTTCCTAAATCGCGCGGCCAAATAGTGTGTTCGTGCACATTTTTGAGACTGATATGAACAGTCTAGATTTTCCTTAAGGAATTTAAATGCGATCGCGCTTACTTTCAATTAAAAGGAGGGCTAACACGCTAATCTCTTTGTCAGAGGGTGGTGTAGCATATATGAGTGTTTTCATGCAGGTCTCTGTAGTTGCAGGAAATCCTACACTACACCCCTCATATGATTTCATTAACATTAAACTCATTTTAGATTAACAATCTTAATTTTATTGATGAATCTTTGAACAATCTTACAAGAAAAGATAAAGGAATCAAGAATAACCACTGCTCTAGATTTTCTCTCTCCTATTTACTTGCTTCTCACCCAGAAAAAGATCTCTCCCTTTCTTTTACAACTGAACGACTATTTATAGGGAAATACATAGTGGATGACATCTAAT
>NW_020629450.1:0-448 GCF_003573695.1 Papaver somniferum
TCCCTCAGGTCCTGTACATGGTCTTTGGCTTCTTTACTCTTTACTAACATGTCGTCCACGTATACTTCTAATGTTTTGTGTATCCATTTTGCGAACACCTTCTCTACCATTCTTTGGTATGTCGCTCCCGCATTTCGCAAACCAAATGGCATTTTCGTGTAACAATATAAACCTCTAGGGGCAAAGAAAGCAGTATGTTCTTGATCTTCTTCAGCGAGAGGGATTTGGTTATACCCTTTGTACCCATCTAAAGACGATACCCTATCGTTTCCCGCTGCGGATTCCACCATTTGAGGAATATCTAGTAACCGAAAACTATCTTTAGGGCAAGCTTTGTTTAAATCAGTGAAATCTATGCAAATCCTTATTCCTTTGTTTTTCTTTGGGAAAATGACCATATTCGCTATCCATTCTGGGTATTTAGCTTCTCTTATGATTCCCGCATCAA
>NW_020629450.1:550-1000 GCF_003573695.1 Papaver somniferum
TCTTCTATTTGGGAATGGTAAGATGTTGCGATTTTTCTTATTCTTTGTTTAAATGGTCTCACATTCTTGTTAATCTCCAACTTGTGGCATGAAATTGATGGATCTATTCCCGGTATCTCATCCATGCTCCCTGCGAAAACGTCTTTATATTCTCGCAAAAGGTTAACAGTTCTTTCTTCTTCTTCTACATCCATCTTGGTTCCAATTCTCAATATTAGAGGTTCTTCTATAGTCCCAACGTTTACTTCTTTTGTTGGTTCTGCGGCAGTGTAACTGGACTTGGGTTCTCCCATTGGTGTTGGTTCTTTTATTGTTTTCACAGGTCCTTCTCCTTCTTCCGAAATTTCACTGGGTATTCCCCTGCCTTCTTTTGCCCTTATCGTGTACACTCTAAATTCTTCTTCTTTCTTTGCCTCCTTTGCCAACTTTCTGCGAAATTGTTTCTTTTTT
>NW_020629451.1:0-190 GCF_003573695.1 Papaver somniferum
TTCCTTAGTCCAGGGTATGCATTTGTGGAAAGTTAATGAGCTAAGTTACTCAATCACCCCTAGCATTGAGTGTCTGTTTAAGGCACACTCAATCACAGGTGATATTACATACTAAGTTCATCACTTCCCTAGGCAACTGATCACTACAAGAATTCCTTCCTAATATTTTACCACCTAACAGGAATTAAAT
>NW_020629451.1:201-355 GCF_003573695.1 Papaver somniferum
ATGAAATAGCACAAGAAAGTTAACTACACATGACAGAACATACTTGAAACTTAAACATTAACAAAACAGTGAACACTAACACAACAGACATTAACAGTGGATAAGAAGAAGATATGCATTGGATTGAAAAATCAAATTAACCCAATTAGGGGGT
>NW_020629451.1:442-786 GCF_003573695.1 Papaver somniferum
ATGAAATTAACCCAATTAGGGGGTTTCTCGGATGACCCAAGAACATTTTTTGCATTCTCTACAGCTTCCCTTTTATAGTTTTTCAAAAATACAAAACCCTAATTCGAAACCCTAATTTTTTTGGGGAAAATCAAATTCTCTCACCAATTTCCTGAATTGAGCTCGACCCATGCTTTGGGTATGTCCCCTCTGCTCTTCTGAAGCTTTTCCTGCCCTCAATTTTGTCTTCTCCTCGCTGTTGGTGAAACCCTAGCTCGAGCTTTCTTGTCAAACCCACACCTAGGGTTCAGAGATGTGAATTTGGAAAGAAGTCTAGGCTAGGGAGAGATGTCGTGGTGTTGTCG
>NW_020629452.1:0-1075 GCF_003573695.1 Papaver somniferum
AAATAAAGCCAGACTTGTCACTCAAGGATATTCACAGATTGAAGGTATTGACTTTGACGAAACCTTTGCTCCTGTGGCACGCCTTGAGTCCATCCTACTTTTATTAGATCATGCTTGTTTTCTTAAGGTTAAGCTTTTTCAAATGGATAATAAATCCGCATTCCTAAACGGGATATTAAAGGAGGAAGTATATGTCTCTCAACCTAAGGGGTTTGAAAACCCTGATTTCCCAGATCATGTTCTTAAACTCAAGAAGGCATTATATGGGTTAAAAAAAACACCCAGAGTCTGGTTTGAAAATTCACCACTTCTCTTATTAGAAAAGGTTTTTCAAGAGGCGGAGCTGATAAAACTTTGTTTACCAAATGGAGTGGGAAAGATGTTGTCATTGCCCATGTCTATGTAGATGATATCATCTATGGTTCAACTTCTGAGAGATTTGCAAAGGATTTCCAAGGCTCTCTTGCTAAAGAATTTGAAATGAGCAATGTTGGTGAATTAAAATTCTTCTTAGGATTACAAATTCAACAACATAGGATGGAATTTACTTATCTCAGGAAAAGCATGCAATGGATCTTGTGTCAAGACTCAGTCTGGATAAGTCATCTCCAAAACTGACACCTGTACCCACTATTGGTAAACTGCACAGAGATGAGAAAGGAGTAAAAGTAGATCAAAAATTGTATCGATCTATTATTGGTAGCCTTTTATATCTTACAGCTACTAGACCTGATATTTCTTTTAGTGTTGGTTGTTGTGCTATTTTTTAGGCTAATCCAAAGGAATCTCATCTTGCAGCTGCAAAAAGGATTATACGATATGTCAATCACACTGTCGGGTATGGTCTATCTTATACTTTTGATACTAACACTGACCTTTCTTCCTATTCATATGTTGATTTGGCAGGATGTGTAGAAGACAGAAAAGGTACATCAGGGGGTTTCTACTATGTAGGACTGAATCTTGTGGCTTGGCATAGCGAGAAGCAGAATTCACAATCCCCGTCTACGTGTGAATCAGAATATATTGCTTCTGGCTCATGTTGCACTCAACTTCTATGGATGAAACAACTGCT
>NW_020629453.1:0-487 GCF_003573695.1 Papaver somniferum
AAGAAGAAATACATCCGAACAACCGACTACTATTAGAAGAAGCAAAAGAATTGCTGGAAGAGAAAGAAGTGAAATGGGAGAATCTACTAGAATGAGAAATAATAGAGAAAATCAAATTCAATCGCCAATTCAACAAACACTAGTTCAAGAGAGGAATACAGATTATGACAGAGTGAGCGTACACACTTGGCGATCAAATTCAGCAGAAGAAATAGAAGAAGAGCAACAAAATAGAAATTATAGACAGGAAGAGAGAAATCAAGAAGTAGATGAAGGAATAATTCATGGAGATGAGGAAATTGGAGCGTTAGAAACATTAAGGCGAAGAATACATGAAGAAAGAAGAGCTGAGGCAGAAGAACATGCGAATTTAACAAGGCAAAATCACGAATTAAGGATGGAGAATATAAGACTGCAGAATAGAAGATCGAGAAGTATCACAAAATCATATTCAAGATCGACTAGAAGAGAAATGAGGCGAAATTCA
>NW_020629453.1:498-1000 GCF_003573695.1 Papaver somniferum
GAATAGAAGATCGAGAAGTATCACAAAATCATATTCAAGATCGACTAGAAGAGAAATGAGGCGAAATTCATCCACAATCAATGCTGGAAATAACATTCAAGAAGAAACATCAAATCCTAATGAAGAATATCGCGAAAATAGAGAAAAAACTGATAATCGTTACATTCCACAAAATGAAACTTTTGATTATGGGCAAATTGGAGGAAATCAAGAGAACGGGAAAAATCAGAGACAAAATAACCAAGATGGCGAAGGAAATCAAGAGTAAGGAAGAAGAATTGTACATGTGAGGGAAACTCAAAGAAATCAACAGACAATTGAAGAAGAAATTGAAAGACATAATGCTGAACAAGCACGTTTAATCTGCGAACGTGAAAGATTGAGAGCTGAAATGGAAGAACAAGAGCTTCAGGAGATAATTCGCCAGAACAATCATGACAATCGATAAAGAAGGCGTATACAAAACCGGAATAACGATAATCTCAATGAAGAGTATGATAGA
>NW_020629454.1:0-498 GCF_003573695.1 Papaver somniferum
TTTTTTTTCGTATATCAATGTTGAGGGTGATTGAATATTTAATGTGAGCCTGTATTCAACGGAAGATGTTTCATTACTTGATCTTGACTGTGATTTATGATTTTGAAAGATTGATCTTTTATTGTTAGTTGGCTTAACATGAAAAGAAGTAATGTTTACTATTACCAAGGAAGAGGAATGGTGATGATGGGTGACCAAGGTAAAAGAAAAGAAGAATATATGCCGTTAAAAGAGAGAGAAGAAGAGAGCATATGGTGGTGTCAGGGGTGAGTCAGTTCTAGGGTTACACCATGTTTGTTTACTCCCGACTCATCTGAGTCGTCTGGATCTGAATCATCTGGATCTGAGTGAAATCACCTGACTCATCTGGATCTGAGTCGATATGTTTGTTTTGAGTCAGATCTGATTCATCTGACTCGGAAATAAGTGAGTCACTGGTTTGGTCCCATGAATCAAGGGTATTTTGTTACCTGACTCAAATGAGTCCGAGTCAGGGGT
>NW_020629454.1:509-1000 GCF_003573695.1 Papaver somniferum
TGGTTTGGTCCCATGAGTCAGGGGTATTTTGTTACCTGACTCAAATGAGTCCGAGTCAGGAGTTATGTCTGAGTCAGAGGTCGAGTCAGATCTGACTCAAAATGGAAAACAAACGGTCTGACTGCTGACTCGGTCCGAGTCAGGGTTGACTCAGATTCAGACGCCGAGTCAGCTGCAAACAAACAAGTTCTTAGTCAGCATAGCAATGAAACCGGTTAAGATGGGGGTAAGAGATGAGATCAGATAGGGTTCTTGAGAATGGTAGTAGTATTTATTGTAGAGGAGATGATGAGAGAGCTAGCTAAGCACATGCATGTGATGTAATAACTTATTCGGTTCTTCCTTCCTCCTTACATAATGTATTTTGCGTATTATTCATTAAATATGTATTCAGACGCATTATTTGTTACAGTTTTTTTTTCTATTAGAAAAAACCAACATAATTCACCATCAAGCATCATTTCGAAGTTATCAGATGCAAATATAAGATT
>NW_020629455.1:0-571 GCF_003573695.1 Papaver somniferum
AAATAGCATATAAGATATATGGTTTTAATAGTACTGCTAACAAGCCTAAAGGGGAGGTTACTATGCAAATTCCATTGAAGGGAATATCTTCTGAAATCTCATTCTGTGTCGTTGATGTAGAATCACCCTACAATGCCTAATTGGTCGACCTTGGCTACATGGGATTCTAGGTGTAGCTTCAACTTTCCATCAAATCTTCAATTGTACTTCTAGGTGTACTTATATGAATGTACGATAGAGTGACAAAATAGATTTTTTTCTTTTACACCAACTTCTATGAAGAATGTTTCTTTCTTTTTCATCGTATTCACTTTGCGAGAGTCCGAATAACACTTGTCCTCCGGGTGCCAAAATCAACTTTTCGAGCCGAATTTTCCAAAAATGTTTATTTCCTAAAAATACATAAAAACACAATATTAGTACAAAAATAGAGTTCCGAAAACCCATTGATCTCGTCTTATATTTTTCTTTTGTATTATTTCCTCTTCAGGATTGTTGCACAAATATGACAAGCCTTAATATCCTTGCGAATAAAAAGCCTCATGATATTTGCATCTTAAGACACTTATCA
>NW_020629455.1:611-1000 GCF_003573695.1 Papaver somniferum
TAAAAAGCCTCATGACATTTGCGTCTTAAGACACTTATCAGCTCCCTAATGGAGGGTGCCGCCCTTATCTCCCCCTGGTTTCCCCTTCAAGGAGGCGTACTTCTACCATACAAGGTTATCTCCTCCCATCCAGTCTTAACAACAACCAGTTCTTTTTGCAGCCTCTTATCCATTTTTCCTATAGGGCTTATGGTTACGAGACTGCACCCTAAGTGAGGTTTTCTTCAGGCCGAGTGCAGTATAAGCCAAGACTTGTTAAGAATGGCAAGGACGCTTCAAACGCCCCCGGCACCCTTGACTCAACCGTGTACCTCGGTGCCTTGATCATATTGTACATTCCTTAGGAGAGTCCTTATTACCTTAGTCGCCCAATCTAAGTCATATACTTA
>NW_020629456.1:0-412 GCF_003573695.1 Papaver somniferum
GCTTGAGATAGTGTTTATGGGTAAAAACTGTTTCTGCTGGTTTTGGTAAATTTGGGTGTGTGGATGAGAAACAAATCTAAACCTAAAAAAATGCACTGCACTGGAGTACTTTAGATTCGAGATATCAATCTGTACAATCCTGGCATAAACCAAGAAATGGTCGTTCCAGTCTAGCTTCGGTCACAAAGTGAAGGAGAAGGGTTGGTCTTAGGGAGGGAAGCGAAGAAGGTGTTGAGATCAGAATGGTTAATTCTGAAGGTGTGGTTATTTTATGACTTGTATCAGAATTTGGAACTGGCTTGCGGAATGAAAGCTATCAGTTCTTTGGTATTTTTCTGGATATTGTGTTGTTCATCTCCCCAAAACTTGTTATTTGGTCGAAACTAGGTAAAACCTATTTATATAAGTCATA
>NW_020629456.1:423-1000 GCF_003573695.1 Papaver somniferum
TCTCCCCAAAACTTGTTATTTGGTCGAAACTAGGTAAAACCTATTTATATAAGTCATATTGAACGCACCCTGATCTCGTAGAAAGTGGGAGTGATTGAGTGATGGAGAAGTGGGGTTATGTGTAACTGTCATAAACCATGTTCCCACTATGGAAGTAACTGGTTAGTTTACACCCACTACTTCTTGCCGCCACTAACTACCCTGCTTTCTGACACTTTCTTATAATGGGAGTGTTGCACGCCGCACGCTGTAAACCACCAGACCAATACCCTGATGAGCATCCCCCAGTTTGTGACATGTTTGATGTCTCGAGTGTTTTCATGGAAAACATGTAGCAGGTTGCTATGTGTGGCAAGTCAAAATCAGGAGACTTTCCACAAGATAATAGCATGTGATGCTATTTGTCTTGTCTTAGTTGGTCGTCCAAAACTTGCCACGGGCCTGTCAATTCTGTGGTGAATTTGGACGGATGAGATCGTAACTCATGAGAAAGGGTGGCCATTGATTATGGCCACATTCTGTTGGCGCCTCATGGTAGCACAGTAGCGTCATTGGCACATGCCAATGGTGTAGTGGC
>NW_020629457.1:0-576 GCF_003573695.1 Papaver somniferum
ATCAGAACTTTCATCTCCATCAGAACCTTCATCACCATCAGATTCTTCATCACCAGCTTCACTATCAGAAATAATCATACTGGGAATGTTCTTTGGAATCTCCTCCAAGAGACAAGGATAATCATAATGAGGAATATTATGGTCATCACAAACCATTTGAATATTTTGATTGCGAAAATGCATAGCATCATTCTTAAAGTTCGCAACAGTGATCTTGATTTGATTCTTTAATCTAGAATACTTGTCGTTGCGAGAAGAAAGATTCTTTGCGAGTTCCACTTTTTCAGCTTCAAGTTCCTCAATCCTTTTGCGATATCTACTTTCAGAATCTGCGAGCAAAAGGCAATCAATTAATAACTTGATGAAAATTCATAAGAAACAAAAGATTAGTATTGGAGAACAGTTAATAACCTTCTCTGTCAGAAATCATATCTCTAATCAAGGCTGTATGCTCAACTTGGAGACTAACATTTACACCTAAATCTGCTCTGGCATCGTCTAAGATTTTCGCATCCCAAGCGAATTCATCCTCATTACTTCTAAGAAGACGAGAACGAATTTGGTTTTCTCTTTCAC
>NW_020629457.1:587-1000 GCF_003573695.1 Papaver somniferum
CCCAAGCGAATTCATCCTCATTACTTATAAGAAGACGAGAACGAATTTGGTTTTCTCTTTCACAGAGCTCGGTATTCTTGCGGTTAGCTTCATCTCGTTCAAGTTTAACTTCAAGAAGGGTCTCTTGGAATTTCGCCAAAGCCTTAGCACCTTGATCAGAGATGCGATCTTTATCATCTATGAGACTGCTAATTTTGGTTCTTAACTCATTGATTTTCTCTTTAGAATTAAAGAGGAGACACTTAAATTGATTGGCTAAGCCTAAACTAGATCTATGGTCAATTTCTAAAAGGCGAAATTTGGATCTTAATTCATTCAGAGAAAGAGACGAAATTTTATCATTTGAGAAACTATTTAAAGATTTATTAAGACGCTCAAGAAGGATATCATTATCCAAGGCATTAGGAAATGAA
>NW_020629458.1:0-343 GCF_003573695.1 Papaver somniferum
TTTTTAAACTGAACTTTGGGCCTCAAACAAACTGCAAACCCGCCTTTTTTCCCTAAAAACCAAAAAGTTTTTCCCATTAAAACCAAAAGGCTTTTTCCCATAAAAACCAAATGTTGTCCATTCCCTTAAAAACCAAATTTTTCCCAAAAAATCCAATCCCATTAAAAACCAAATTTTCTTGTATAGAGTCTAGTAGATAGTTTCTTAGTTAAATCTTTTGTTTCTTTTGTACATATTTTGCTAATCCAATGTGACTCTTAACTGAAATATGTTGGATTTTTGCCTTGAATAACGGAGTTCTAATCTTGTTTTCGCCGACATCCGGGTATTCTCTTTCCTTTTT
>NW_020629458.1:354-625 GCF_003573695.1 Papaver somniferum
ACACCTGTTATAATTGAAAACAGAACTCCCTCTTTTTGAAAAAATTTTAAAAAAATTCCAAAAAAATTAAAAAAATGAAAAATCATAAAAATCGAGCTCATTTACCTTGAAATGTTGACTCTTGTGTAAATATGTATTTTTATTAGGATTCTTAGTCTAGATATTTAGGCACCCTGATTCTAGCACAATTCACATAGTGATAAGAAACTTGCACGCGCACGATCTACCAATACATGTATAGCCTCGATCTTCAAGGTGTTTGATAGGAAGT
>NW_020629458.1:825-1000 GCF_003573695.1 Papaver somniferum
TAGATGAGAAAATGATGAAATAGGTGAAGCTAGAGGATCAATTGAGGCATGGGAATGGAGCAGGAGAGTCAGAGGAAGAATGGGTCGACGCATGGGGGAGAGATTGTGCCATCAAATTAGGTAAAGTCGAACCCTAATTTCAACTGCCAATTTGGGGGAAAATTGTAAACCCTAA
>NW_020629459.1:0-515 GCF_003573695.1 Papaver somniferum
AGAGTAACACGTTTTTTCTTCCCACTTCGACTAACCGCCCAGTAGGAGGAAAAGGGGCAAATTGTAGGTACACATTTCATCTTCCTCCACGTGTACACAAAGACACACGTGGAGGACATGCGGCTGAGAGCATCAAGATATGATATCACACGTGGACAACCAAGAGTCACTTTATCCTATCCCCAGAAAGATCTAAGATCTACGGTTGGGGATATTCCAACTGACGCAGACAAGACAGGGGCAGAAGACAGCTGTCTACCGCGGACAGACATCTCAACTACCCGCATTAAATACCCTCAAACAGCATACTGTCAGTTAGCCTGTGGAGGAAGCGCAGATAGCACTGCATACTCAAACAGAACACGCAGACAGAGCCGAGAACACGAAGACTTCTGCGTAAGCGGCACAAGACACAAGAGGATAAGGTTATAACGGGATTCAGAAATGGACCCCACGTAACCACCCTATAAATACCCCTCTCTCCCAAGTGAAGGGGGGGATCCGATAACATTGAG
>NW_020629459.1:526-1000 GCF_003573695.1 Papaver somniferum
CCCACGTAACCTCCCTATAAATACCCCTCTCTCCCAAGTGAAGAGGGGGATCCGAAAACATTGAGAGGAGAATAGGAGAGAGACAGAGAGATAGAGAAAGTGTAAGTGAAGTTCCTCCTGCTACGCAGGCTTATGTTGATCTCAAAGTCATTCGACTATTTCTGTAACCATCATACATATAATGAAAAACCCAAACCCGCAGACATAGATCTGAGTGATGAATCATATAAGTTAATCGTTTCACCTATATTCATGCATTTATACTTTACATGTTCGATTCGATATTTATGATACAACATGTTTGTATGTTTTATACTTCATCCATTATTTATCTTATTATGCGAGCTAAGAACAATGATTATAGTTGATGAGACGAGGAAGAATTTTAGGACTCTGAGTCAAGGATTCGACATAACCAATTCATCCCCCTCAGGCGCAACCTATTTACTATATTGTCATGAGTCTGCGCGCATT
>NW_020629460.1:0-539 GCF_003573695.1 Papaver somniferum
TGGTAAATTAGATATATTTATATGCCGGCACTATGAAAACCCTTCGATAATTACAACTACAATGCCGAGATTGATCATAGATCCGTTATAAATGCTCTTTTTATTTCGTTCCTAGGTTAATATATTACATTACATTTGAAACTTTAAATTAAAACATACTAAAAAAATATGGAATGGAGTAATTTTGGTTAAAGATGATCTCATTATCTATTTCCATCCTTTTTCAACAATTGCAGAACCTTTGAGCCTTTCGCGAATATCTTCGAAGACATCGTATGGAATCTCGGTGTCAAGGACCGTCTTCATTGGTTCATCTTCTCTTTCAGCATATTCCTTTCCCTTCATATAACACCCATCACACCCATCAATAGGCTTGCATTGGCCTTTGTGTTTTTCTCTTGATTTCGATAGTTCAACAGCTTTGTCTAGCCATTGAAACTCTTCGCATTTTGGGTGATTCAAACACCTTAGAAAGATTCTTCCATTTTCAGCATCATCAGTTTTTGCAATCCAAAACCGGCGTGTCCCATCATGTCGTT
>NW_020629460.1:550-1000 GCF_003573695.1 Papaver somniferum
TTCCATTTTCAGCATCATCAGTTTTTGCAATCCAAAACCGGCGTGTCCCATCATAGTTTCTACACTTCGAATAAATAAAAGGACAGTCGATGGCTAGATGAGAAGGTGACTTACAAATTTGAAAGGTGCAATGATGACTCTGTAAGAGAAGATTATATTAGTGATACGTCATAGTGGAGAAGATTTTAATTGTCCATATATTGTTAGTAAAGTTGAATCTACTTACTTTGCAGGTAGAGCTTGATGGTGGTTTGGAAATAGAGCTTGTTGATGAATCTCCCATCGCTTGTGAAGCTTGAACCGTGCTTGCTTGATCTATTTTTTGAGGCTTGCTTTCTTGAGAGA
The DNA here is from genome assembly GCF_003573695.1 of Papaver somniferum. Classification (NCBI taxonomy): domain Eukaryota; kingdom Viridiplantae; phylum Streptophyta; class Magnoliopsida; order Ranunculales; family Papaveraceae; genus Papaver; species Papaver somniferum. Next base: position 896 of record NW_020629460.1, read on the forward strand.
AGTATTTTTGTTATTCGGTGGGTGCTTTGTGTAAAATTTTTCAAAGAAATGGGGGGTTTTATATAGAATGAAGCTCCAACGGTCTTATATTTCAAAAAACTAGCC
>NW_020629461.1:0-446 GCF_003573695.1 Papaver somniferum
CTAACAACCACACCGAATATTTCGATTAGCAATCTGTATGGACTAACTCCAATATACTTTTAAGAGAATCAACTAGACAGTCAGACTCAATCTTAATAAAAGTATATCAAAGAGTTATATCTCTCTTTCTCGATTCAATACTTACTCAAACAAATAGAAATCTGCGAGTCTTAATTGAATACAAGAGAAATCACTTGAACGGTACCAAAGACCAATGTTCAAGTATCAATAAATTTCAATCAACAACCAAAGGTTGGATTTCCCAATTGATTGATTCAACGCACAACCTGTGATATTTCAATTATATAACAAAATATAATGCGGAAAAGAAATAACACAGACACCAGAAGTTTTGTTAACGAGGAAACCGCAAATGCAGAAAAACCCCGGGACCTAGTCCAGATTGAGCACACACTGTATTAAGCCGCTACAGACACTAGCCTACT
>NW_020629461.1:457-1000 GCF_003573695.1 Papaver somniferum
TTGCAGAAAAACCACGGGACCTAGTCCAGATTGAAAAGACATTGTATTAAGCCGCTACAGACACTAGCCTACTACAAACTAACTTCGGTCTGGAATGTAGTTGAACCCTGATCAATCTCACACTGATCCAAGGTACAGTTGCGCTCCTTACGTCTCTGATCCCAGCAGGATACTACGCACTTGATTCCCTTAGCTGATCTCACCCACAACTAAGAGTTGCTACGACCCAAAGTCGAAGACTTTAATAAACAAATCTGTACCACACAGAAAAGTCTACGGTAATAGATAAATTTGTCTCCCACAGAAATGACTACGAGTTTTTGTTCCGTCTTTTGATAAATCAAGGTGAACATGAACAAATTGATAAACCGGACTTATATTCCCGAAGAATAGCTGAGTATTATCAATCACCTCACAATAATCTTAATCGACTAGCGAAAGAAGATATTGTGGAATCACAAACGATGAGACGAAGATGTTTGTGACTACTTTTATATCTTGCCTATCAGAGAAATCAATCTCAAGACAATCTTACGATTGTAC
>NW_020629462.1:0-155 GCF_003573695.1 Papaver somniferum
TAATTTATTTAAGAGTTTTATTTATGGAAAAAAATATTTTTTGTGTTTAATTGTTTTACAAGAAACAAAACTCGTTTTATAAGAAAAAACCTAAACCTAACTTGATTTGCAAGTTAATTTTCCTATAAATACAACTCGAAAATCTCTTTTCAAAA
>NW_020629462.1:355-488 GCF_003573695.1 Papaver somniferum
TAACAATGGGAAAGAACGACGTTGAAATACCACAGAAGTTTAATGGAAAGGATTTCAAGAGATGGCAATCCAAGATGTTGTTTTATCTAAGCCATCATGAACTGGATTATGTACTTGTTCCACATGATGAAGT
>NW_020629462.1:662-1000 GCF_003573695.1 Papaver somniferum
ACATGTTTCGACCCATGCCCATGCGCGTGTACCAAGCACCAAGTCCGTGTCTACTTGAAATTAGTTTTTGCAAGTTTTTAACTTGATAAATAATTTATTTAAGAGTTTTATTTATGGAAAAAATTCCTTTTTTGTGTTTAATTGTCTTACAAGAAACAAAACTCGTTTTATAAGAAAAAACCAAAACCTAACTTGACTTGCAAGTTAATTTTCCTATAAATACAACTCGAAAATCTCTTTTCAAAACACACAAGCAGCGACCATCTCTAGGTCTACTTTTCTTCATCTTCTTGCTTTTATTTTCGTGCGGCGTTTTACTTCCATCCCCGTTGCTGAGT
>NW_020629463.1:0-875 GCF_003573695.1 Papaver somniferum
TTTGATCTTCTCAGCTGGCATGGGATCTCCGCTCTTCAGGCATGCAGTTAACATTTTGGAAACACGCTTGAACCTATTCACCTGTTTTTTATACGTAATGACATAACATCAAACGGTAATTACCTAAGATTTATAGGAATAATATAAATGAACAAAAATATAAGAACACGCACCAGTCTATCATAACCAGCTGGTTTGTCTTTGATGATACAATTATAACTTGAACCCGCCGCAGTAGTGTTGGATTTGATTTCACGGATAACCAAAGAATGTGATACCTTGTTATACCAACTCATATAGTCTGGAGAATTTTCATCACCTCGGGTGGTTCGTCTACCAGTGTCGATAATGAAGTCATTCCTCTTATCCCAGTTATCAAGAACAGTAGGTGGGCCTGTGTGAACAATCGTGAGATTATCACCACTAGAAGAGCACAACTCCAACTCCAATTTGTAGTAATCCCCCATTTTCTCCACAGGTTGTTGTTGTATATACCCGTGTTGTCGCATCACCCTAGAGGGGTTATACATCACATATCCTGTGGGGTGCCACAACGGTCCAAAATAAAGGGACAAGTCCGACCGAACATTTATATTCCCAATGGATCGATCTTCCTTGTATGGATCAAAGCATACGTCCGAGGCCTTCAATTGGTCCAAAATCTCCCTCATGCGAATCAACTGCTGCTCTTTTGTCCTATAACGGTTGTCTTCAAATATATACTTTGTTCCTCTAGGAGTACCTTTGCACCACCCCGGGTTTTCTCCGGCCAACTTCAGGATAGGGAAGTGGTCATAGATCCATGCCTATATACATAAGAAACCAAGTTTTAGTAAATAGATTGTGTATATTCGGTAGTAATTTCCAAACTTTAT
>NW_020629464.1:0-540 GCF_003573695.1 Papaver somniferum
AATTTTCTGTTGTGAAAAGAACCTATGATCAAAAATTTCTTCTATAACATTGTTCAAGTTGCAATTTCTGCTAAAAGAAAGAAATAAAAGCGTTTGTTTTGTGCTCAAAATGTTTGGTAAATTGTTTGAATGGAGCTGAAATACTTAAAGTTCCCATGACTAATTCATGTTTCAATTTTATTTTAGGGATTGAAATTTTGGTTTTTATGAGATTGAGTTTTTTATTTTTTACATTGTGTTGCACCAAATTGAACGTTTGGGATCAACTAGTTAGTGAATTAGCTCTGTGCTTATTTATCAACTTGTATGAATTATATTTACTATCCCCTGACTGGTATTCTGATTTGACTGTTGCACTTCATCTTTAGGAAGTCAGAAGTTTGCTGCCATTGGTATTCGTGTATCGCAGTGGATAACTTACTATCATCTAGCGATAATTCATGAATTTTTATATAGTTACTTACTGCTCTTAATGTTCTTTGTCATGTTCTGTAAAATTCTTTTGTGTTTCTTATTCGTTCCTTTTTCGTTATTAGATGA
>NW_020629464.1:551-913 GCF_003573695.1 Papaver somniferum
GCTCTTAATGCTCTTTGTCATGTTATGGGCACCACATTACATTTCTTACTGTTTTGCGTCACTAAATTCATATATGTCACTAGTACACTTGCACGCGCAATGCGCCTACCGCTGGAACCGGCTATTGGGCATCTGAAACTGATGCAAAAACACATTGACCATGTGGTTGTTATTCATGTCCAAAAGCTGCAACAACATGTAATGCTTGCGATCGTAACTTGGTTTAATCTATTGATGTCGGTCCAGATGGTGTAGTCATTGCATCATGATTTTATAAATCCTTTGGTTCTGCTTTATTTTTTCTTGCCATATGTGAAAGAGGAAATTGGATGCCTAATACGGTCACCAACTACTGCGCATTT
>NW_020629465.1:0-365 GCF_003573695.1 Papaver somniferum
ATAAATGGAATGAACCACAACTACATATGAATATGTACACGGTATATTGTTCCAGAAAAACAAATATAAAAAAATGTAGTGGTATCTACCATTACATATCAGTATGTAACATCCATATGTAAGTAGGTTTATGTTGACAGTTTCAATTGCTATTACATGTGTAAGTGGTATCTACAATTACATATTGTTATGCAAAATATGAAAATGTACCGATTAAAGACACATACCTGTCGTGGTTAGGAATGGGTCTAATAGCTATTGAATATAGCTTACGAAAAGTGGTAACTTTGAAATAATCTTCAACGTAATCAAGAATCCTTCCTCCAGATCTAGTAATAGCTGCAGTAGCGTGCGAGCATGGAAAA
>NW_020629465.1:565-816 GCF_003573695.1 Papaver somniferum
AAAGTTCCAGTGAGAAATGTACAGTCACAGAAAATCATGGGACGACATAGTTTATATCCCTCTATACAAGCTCCAAATCAAACAAAAAGTCTATTGAATCTTTTTGTAGCATCATTGAAATCGAAATTAATAAATGACCCAGGGTTTGTTTCTCTAACAGCATTCACCCACCAAGCAAGATCAGTGTACGACTTAACATCATTACCAAAAATCTGTTTATGCGACAACTCAATTGCATGATATGCGTGGTG
>NW_020629465.1:827-1000 GCF_003573695.1 Papaver somniferum
TTTTTGTAGCATCATTGAAATCGAAATCAATAAATGACCCAGGGTTTGTTTCCCTAACAGCATTCACCCACCAAGCAAGATCAGTGTACGACTTCACATCATTACCAAAAATCTGTTTATGCGACAACTCAATTGCATGATATGCGTGGTGATACTGGATTTCAATGCCACCA
>NW_020629466.1:0-371 GCF_003573695.1 Papaver somniferum
ACTTGATGAAATGATAACTACTCCTGTCTTCGACCCATTCTTCTTCTGACTCTTCTGCTCCTCTCCATGCCTTCCAAATGCTTTTCTAACTCGACCTAATTCATCGATTTCTCTCCTAGGGTTTCAGAGAAAGAAAAGAAGAGAGATTGATGAAATAGATAGGTAGAGAGGTAGGGAAATGATGGGAAAGGAGATGGGTTATAGTTGGTTTGGTTGTGGAGTGGTTGAGAAAGGTGGTGGAGGTGATGATGGTGGTGCAGGCGATGGGGAGTGGTTCTGCAAACGGGGGTGAGGGAGGTGAAGTCGATGGAGGAGAAGGAGGGGAGTGTTTGGTTGATGGGTATAGGTATTAGGTGCTTGGGTGTGTGGCG
>NW_020629466.1:571-972 GCF_003573695.1 Papaver somniferum
ACTTCCTATCAAACACCTTGAAGATCGAGGCTATACATGTATTGGTAGATCGTGCGCGTGCAAGTTTCTTATCACTATGTGAATTGTGCTAGAATCAGGGGTGCCTAAATATCTAGACTAAGAATCCTAAAAATTACATATATGCACAGGAATCAACATTTCAAGGTAAATGAGCTCGATTTTTTATGATTTTTCATTTTTTTAATTTTTTTGGAATTTATAAATTTTTTCAAAAAGAGGGAGTTCTGTTTTCAATTATAACATGTTATCGTGGTATCTACTCTATACCCCCAAACCTAAACTAAACATTGTCCTCAATGTTTCAAAATATGAACAAATTTATAATACAACATATAAAGAGGATCATGTTGAGTAGAGTAAAAGGAGAGAGAATACCCGAT
>NW_020629467.1:0-501 GCF_003573695.1 Papaver somniferum
ATAAGAGGACGGTGATTTGGTTGATTTACTTGTGGGACATGGACTGGAGGTACAGGGTAAGTTGTTTCTGTATCAAGAATTTGTTCCTCCAACTCTAATTCTTCTAGTTCCTCGAGTTCAGCCTCCAATTCATCCTGCAAATAAGATGTTTCGACTCTTAAAGCTGTAAATAGGTACTGGGAAAATTGAAGATGCTATAATGAGTGGCGATATCACATACTTCATCAAAGTCAAAGCCGCCAATGGGATTTGCCAGTGCGTTTTGAATTTCTTTCATGGTTTCTGTTTGCTCATTGATCTCATCCATTGTCTTGTCGACATCGCCAATGTTACTGTAAACAAGATGACATTCCGCTTTAATTTTTATGAGGATTTAAACTTTAATTACCCAGGACAAAGTGGAAGAGAAAGACAACTATGCTGCCACTTACGTTGCTTTCTGCATAGCTTTCATAGCAGCTGCTCCAGTCCTCAATGCATCAACAGTGTCTGTTGTAGCTT
>NW_020629467.1:511-1000 GCF_003573695.1 Papaver somniferum
TGAATTCGCAATTGGAAATTTCCAAGTTGCTCGACCTGCTGTTCCAACATCTTTTTCCTCTTCAGACAAGTTATAGCAGCTACAGGACAACATAGTACATGTTAAAACCAATAGCTGATTTAGCACCATGTTAAAAAGATGGGCGTAAGTTATCTACCTATTTAGTTAATTACGTTCTTGTGCTTTACATAGAGGAAAATAGACATAGACCAGCCTAATTCTGCCATGCAGAACTAGCCTATTTAGTATTTAGCATAACATGGTACAAACTTACAGGGCCACGAAACTATTCAATCACGAACATCCCAGTGAGAGTAAACAAATCTTGACGTGAGAGAAATAGTTTCTCGAAACTAAAAACCAAAATGCAGAGTTGACATATATACCTTTTTTGTTCTTCGCTTTGCTAAACTCTTTAGCTTTATCCACCTCTGCAGAAACCTTCCCTAAAAGAACGTTCTCCTTCTTCTCCAACATTTCGAGCGTCTG
>NW_020629468.1:0-692 GCF_003573695.1 Papaver somniferum
TTGGTATCTCAATCACTCTATTCCACTCTAGCAAAGGTAGAAACTTGAATCGTGTGCCCCACATAATCACTTAAAAAATAAAAACAGAAGGATTAGGATTCAACGAGATATGGCGAAACTACCATTTTTTTTTTAATTCTAACACCTGAGCTCTGTGCTTTTATGAATAGACTTTTTAGATGTTTCCATCTAATCATATTGGTTCCTCAACTCTCATAACCAAGATGTTCCCATCCACTTAGATTGGTTAGTTCCAACCTTAATAAGCATAAATTTCTAGGCTCTGGAGTTTATTTATTGCAACTAAAAGCTAACAAAAAGTTTCTTCCCCACCCCAAACTTAAATCTGACATTGTCTTCAATGTTTCTAATGAAAGAGCAATACCAAACAGTAAAGTAACATGAGGAATTAGTAAAGAGAGAAGTCGGAAAGATAGTACCTGGGTGAAGAGAGAAATCAAAAACTAATATACAACAACATACAATCGCCTCGATTGTCAATCAAGGGTAAACAAGGTCCTCCAGAGGGACCTCCTCAATATCACCTGTAGGAAAGGGCTCTAAAAAGGGTTTCAATCTCTAAACGTTAACCTTCGAAGAACTACTACCATCCGGTGTCTCGATCTCAACAACTCTATGAGGAAAGACAGTGCGAACAATAAAAATGACCCTTCCACCGAGAACGTAACTTC
>NW_020629468.1:703-1000 GCF_003573695.1 Papaver somniferum
CTCCATGAGGAAAGACAGTGCGAACAATAAAAGGACCCGTCCACCGAGAACGTAACTTCCCAGGGAAAAGATGCAAGCGGGTATCATACAGAAGAACTTTTTGACCTGGAGAAAATGACTTTCTTAAGATATTTCTATCATGCACAAGTTTCATTTTGTTCTTATACTCCTTAGCACTATCGTATGCATCTCTTCGAATCTCTTCCAACTCATTGAGTTGGAGTTTCCTATGGGCTCCTTCCTTGTCAAGTGAAAAATTTAGCTGCTTAACAACCCAATAAGCTCTATGTTCTAACT
>NW_020629469.1:0-144 GCF_003573695.1 Papaver somniferum
GAGATATAGGGATCTCATTCGTTTCATCAAATCGATCACTTCCATTATAAAGGAGCTAAGTATCAATAACTTTTGCTTATTTGATTTTTCCTTGTTTTTGATTATTGCACCCAACAATCTTAAGACATTAGTATTTGTAATAAT
>NW_020629469.1:184-684 GCF_003573695.1 Papaver somniferum
TTGGTTGGTTTGTGAATCATGGATGTTAATTGTGGAGTGAAAAACAAAAACGAATTTTTGGTCAGCTGTAGAGTTTCGAGTTTATCTCTTAACCTAGAAGTAATTTCGATGAACCCTTTTGACAAAAAGTATTATCCATCCTGATAGTTACCCACGTAAAATTTCAGAAATTTTTGAGTTGTAAAAGTATTTTTTTGATATTTTACAAAACTGAGAAACGTTCCTGAAAAATTCTGACGGGCAGAATTTTGTTGTTAACTAGAGTAGTTTTTATGGGGTAACCATGAGTTTTTTGATATGGTGGTTTAAACGAAGTTTATAAATCTAGATATTATCTTCAAAACTCATATTTTATCTGAACTAAGGTTTGTGAGATATGGTGTATTAGGTGATTGGGAAATTACCGTGTCCGTGGTCAGAGTATAAACGAAGTTTGTGACATGAAATTGAAAAGGAACATGGCTACCAGGCGCATGTGGATGAACACAAGTCTTCCAAAG
>NW_020629469.1:695-1000 GCF_003573695.1 Papaver somniferum
AAAGGAACATGGCTACAATGCGCATGTGGATGAACACAAGTCTTACAAAGCTGACAAATGTGAGAAAATCAAACACAACTCTAAGCATAGTCTTCATAATAAAGGTATGTTTCGTAAAACTGAATCCGGCATTACTTTAATTAAGGGTGATTGTTATGTTTGTAAAATTCCTGGCCATACGGCAGTAAAGTGTAGACAACATAAAACCTTAATAAGTAGAAAGTTAATGCTAATTTAGTTGAAACAAATTAGAACGAGTTAATTGACATGATGTCGGAAGTTATTTTAATAACCAATGTGAGAGA
>NW_020629470.1:0-376 GCF_003573695.1 Papaver somniferum
TGGTAGGCCGATCAAAGAAATTTATATAAATGAGTTTCGAAGTTGGATATCTGACAATGGTTTGGTTGAGGCCAATGCTATTGGGAAGAAGTATACTTGGTCCAATTGTCGGAGTGGTATGTATAGAATTGTTTCTAAACACAATAGGGCCGTGATTAATGGTGCGTGGCTTGATAAGTTTGCTAACTGGAGGTGCAAAGCTTTGCCGCGAATCTGCTCGGACCACTCTCCTCTTTTTGGTTTTGCTTTTGATAGTCCTAGGCCGAAGAGAGCTCCGTTTCGAATTCAGAAGATGTGGCTTTCTCATCCATCTTTTTTGGACTTCGTCAAAGACAATTGGAGTGTTAGGCTGGATGGTGCTCCTCCTTTTGTTTTT
>NW_020629470.1:576-754 GCF_003573695.1 Papaver somniferum
GATGTTTTGAGCCGCAATCTCTCTAAGTTGTTTGCTGCTAGAAGTATGCATCACATGGTGAGTAAGAAAGGTGTGGCTCCAACCCATTTGCTCTTTGCGGATGATATTCTTATTTTCTGTAAGGGAAATCTTCATAGCTTGCGGAACTTGAAGGAGATGCTTGGCATGTATCAACGTG
>NW_020629471.1:0-176 GCF_003573695.1 Papaver somniferum
CCTAACATTCACACAAAATAGTAAACATCACAACTAGGTTATGAATCCACCTTGTGACCTAGCCAGATGGTGTAATTCTATGTAAAATCCCTGTCCCTAATGGAGCTAGGTGAAGGTTCAAGCCTGCCTATGTTCCAGGGCATACATAAATGGAATGGAAGGAGAAGAAGCTTGCT
>NW_020629471.1:376-781 GCF_003573695.1 Papaver somniferum
ACTTCCTATCAAACACCTTGAAGATCGAGGCCATACATGTATTGGTAGATCGTGCGCGTGCAAATTTCTTATCACTATGTAAATTGTGCTAGAATCAGGGTGCCTAAATATCTAGACTAAGAATCCTTATGTTTACATACATGCACAAGAGTCAACATTTCAAGGTAAATGAGCTCCATTTTTTTTGTTTTTTTATCATTTTTTAATTTTTTTGGAATTTTTTAAATTTTTTCAAAAAGCGGGAGTTCTGTTTTCAATTATAACATGTTATCGTGGTATCTACTTTATACCCCCAAACCTAAACTAAACATTGTCCTCAATGTTTCTAATGATAAACATATTCATAACTTGGACAAATCAGAAGAACATGTTGAGTTTTGAGAGAAAGGAAAGAGATTACCCGAT
>NW_020629472.1:0-540 GCF_003573695.1 Papaver somniferum
AACACTTTTAGATGAGTTCAGTTACTTGCGTGTTTAGCTAAAATAACCGAACTACACTTCCAAATGAGTTCGGTTACCCGTTATTCACATAAGGTAACCGAAGAAGCCCAAATCCGCTTGAAAATTTTACATTTTTAGGAAATTTTTGACCAATTCAACATACATTATCTAAGTTTGAGCATACCTGGACACCGAAATACTCTTCCTCCGGTTGTGGTTGATAAAATCCATCATATTCATCTTGAGATTGAGTTTGGGGAAGAATAGAATCACCATCTAAGAAATAACTCATATCCGGATCATTGTGAAGATTACAAATACTCTAGGAGAGGATGGAGATGAAGAATCAGATGAGTTTTCATCATTTGAATACCCAAACTTAGTGAATTGAAAAAAAAAAATATTTTCCATGTTTTTCTCCTTCATCTTCTCTAACTTTACTCTCTCAATAATTCTACTCATCTAATAAAAAACCCATCTTTTAATTTAATCTCACTAATTATTTTTAACTAAATCATTTCACTAATCATAACCTAAAAT
>NW_020629472.1:551-1000 GCF_003573695.1 Papaver somniferum
TTTAATCTCACTAATTATTTTTAACTAAATCATTTCATTAATCATAACCTAAAATTAATTATGAGTGTATTTTAGGTATTAATATAAATTTCAGATATGGGATGACCTAGATTTACTTCTAATGTCTTTACCCAAAATAAAATCATGATCCAAAAAAAAAAACAGTGGTGCCCAAAAAATCGTTTTAAAATTATCCCCTACTGTACTGCTACTGCATATACTCACCATCATGCCTTTTCATGAGCCAAGAAGTCCATAACCCAATATCCGCTTAGCAAAGCATTGGAATAACCTTTCAGAAGGGAATCACTTGCATTAAGTTGCAATTGGAATTTTTATTTTTATTTTTCCTATAATAATAATAGCTAGTTGTATCTACTTGCAAAGTGGAGGGGAAGTATCTGATGGAGCTACATCCCTAGGATCATGCACCGAAACAATGGGAATAT
>NW_020629473.1:0-142 GCF_003573695.1 Papaver somniferum
GGAAAACGATTATGAAGATAATCTTGTAAGATGGTTGAGGCATTGATGTCAAGTCCCAAGTGAGGGACCTTACTAAGAGTTAAATCACATGGAGGATGATACTCACCCCCAAACTTAGAGTTTTCAGTGTCTCTAGATTGAC
>NW_020629473.1:318-621 GCF_003573695.1 Papaver somniferum
ATACTACATCGTCTGAAACGGGGGTATCTCTAGTCAAATCCTCGTCCTTTTGAATAAGTGAATAATTTTTAAAATTATTAGGATCTGAACCAGAAATAATATAATCATTATAAGGCTCAACTGGGGTAACAAATTCCTGATCACTATTCCCACACATTTCCGATTCTTCATGAGCACTATCTTCATCATCATAGTACGAAGATGATTGAAACTTATCTAAATAAGTAGTGTCTTTTATTCTAACCTCGTCCTCTAAATTAGGCAAATATTCACTATTTACATCAAGGGTAAAATTGGAAACAC
>NW_020629473.1:821-1000 GCF_003573695.1 Papaver somniferum
TAATGTAAGTTGAATCGAGGCGAGGGAAGCTTAGTAGAGCTTTGATACCCAAGGCCTCACCGCATTAGAAGGCGGCGCAGTCACGCATTCAACTCACAGAAACCATCATGAACTTTGAAGTATGCTTAAAGAGGAACCAATATTTTTTCGAACGAGTTTCCTATTAAGCTCGTTACCCT
>NW_020629474.1:0-1542 GCF_003573695.1 Papaver somniferum
TGTTTATTCATGCTTAAGATACGTTGCTAAGTCCTAACTGCTGCTGGGACAGTAGTAAAATACAACCAAATGGAAGCAAAAGGCAACAATGTCAATGATGATATAAAAAGAGAACCATGCTTAGTTTTAAACTTAACCAAGGAATGTCTCAGCCCTGCACACCAGAACGGGAAGGAATACACACATATTGGGGTCTTTATTATCATCAGCCTCACATGGATATTTCAGATCTCCTAAATAGAATGACAATTAAGGAGGGTTAATTGACTTCAGCCCGTGCAAAGCACGGGCGACACACTAGTAAAACCTAATAACCGACACTAAAAATAAATAAAAATTAGGAAAAATAATAATAATTAAATATTATCTCGAGATGCAAAAACATCTAAGATGGAATATCTAAGGGCTAAAAGGTGTACAGTTATAGAAGCTGTCACGAGGGTGACCTCGTAGCATGACTCTAAACTACCAGGAAGACTAAATTTAGGAGAATACCTGTGGACGCTGGTTTAACAGCGTATGGCGCAAAAATTCCTGCTCCGCGTTCTTTATTTCCCGGAATGGTTCGTGCCCACATACCAAGTCCGTGAATCCAACTCTATAACAACTTCCACCAGGTGGTTTAGGGTTTGGTGCAACCGTGCAAGAGATGAAAAATAGTTAGTTTTACGAGTTTCTATGGATTCTACTGATTTTTAATGTGTGTTTCCTTAAACTGTATTGATTGTTTCCTTCTAAAAACCGCCTTCCTTGCCCTATAAATAGTTCTCTCAAGTGCCCATAGCCTTCTACCTCCCTCTCTCCCTTTGTCTCAAAAAAATCTTTACTGTAACCCTAACGCTATTTTTGTACTCACGGAAACAACAACACAAAGATGGCTCAGGTATGGAAAAGAAAATCCCAACAAAAGTTCGTCGTTGAAAAACAACCAAATACTATACCAAGATGTTCCGACGAAACCAAGATTTCAGACAAAAGCAAGATTCTTCCTCATGGTTGGATTGATTGTCAAGCAGTTGGTGACCTAATTGATAATTACATAATCCCATCCAAACTTCCTCTCGGAGAATCCTTGCACAAATTCATCCAACCAAGTAAACCTTATTCATCAAGGCAAGTAATCGAGCAACAAAGACTACTAAACAGAGAATTAGGTCTGGTTATCGATTTGATGAACAAAGGAGAAGAATCCCACAACAATTCGTCTTTGGAATGGAAAGAGTTTGGTGTAAGGTATGTCAAGATTCCATGTAATGGAGTACCTGATAATAAGTCCGTCAATGATTTCGTGTACCAGGTGATGCAATTCAATTACAAGTTCAATTACGATGAGACGCAGCCCAAGAAGTGTGTTCTTGTGCATTCTGCTGATGGGTATAGCCGTACTGGTTATATGATTGTGCATTATCTTATACGGTCGCATTTGATGACTGTCACCGAGGCAATGCAATTGTTTCATGATGCACGGCCTCCAGGAATTTATAAAAAGGACTGTATTGATGCATTGTACAAGTTCTATCATGAAGCGAAACCGGAAGGTTT
>NW_020629475.1:0-356 GCF_003573695.1 Papaver somniferum
GTGTGTCAAAAATATTCTTCATCTGGTCTTCAGTTCCATTCTGAAATTCCACAATTGCTCAATTATGAATTCCACTTCCAAGTCCTCATTTCATTATTTCAGCGCCAACTCCAATTCCAGGAAGACCGTCCTATAAAAATACCAAAAATAAGCAGTCAATTTTATTGAGTTATTGGCAACCTGAAGAAAACAAAAAGCAATAAGCTTTTATGAGACTAAAAAGAAGAATACTGATGAGTGCCAAATAATGTATATATTTATCCCTTTTTGTTGGCATTTAACTCATCTTTTGTGCAGTAATTCTACATTTTATCCCATATTCTGTATTTTCATTGTTTTCAAGAATAAATATTTTT
>NW_020629475.1:556-769 GCF_003573695.1 Papaver somniferum
AAAAAAAAAAAAAAAAAAAAAACCAAAATTTTCTTTTGCTCCCAATTTTAAAACCAAATTTCTACTTTGCTCCCGTTTTTAAACCAAAATTTTCTTTTCTCCCATTCAAAAACCAAATTTTACTTGCTCCCATTTTAACAACCAAATTTTTTCTTCTCTATCCCATTAAAACCAAACTTGCTCCCAAATTTTAAAAAACCAAAAAAATGTCTC
>NW_020629476.1:0-454 GCF_003573695.1 Papaver somniferum
TCTTGCATTTTTCTTCTGTCATCCCTTAGTCTTGTAATCATATTACTCAACTTTTTCTCGGGACTGATGTTTTGAGATCCTTTCTCAGCATCTTGTTTTTCACTGTCACTCTGCTTCAGTCCTAAACTGAATCCAGGTTCACCGTCTTTTATATCAGCTACATCCTCTACCATTCTTACAGTTGAGTAGTAGTATACACTTTGCACCTTTGTCTTTGACGAACAACCTTGCTTTGCATAAACGGATTCCATTTTTCGAATAGCATCCTCACTGTCCTCATCATATATAAACCGAGTTTCATTATCTTCTTGTTCAATATTTTGCTTCAAAGAAGAACATTTCTTCGCCTCAGATTCGACCTGTTCGGCCACCTTGATATCCTCAATAGTGTTTGGAGTCAACTCCATACCCTCTTCTTGTTCATTCCCTGGCTTTGATGAACATTTCTTGGCCT
>NW_020629476.1:465-1000 GCF_003573695.1 Papaver somniferum
TTGGAGTCAACTCCATACCCTCTTCTTGTTCATTCCCTTGCTTTGATGAACATTTCTTGGCCTCGGATTCGACCTGCTCGACCACCTTGATTTCCTCAAGAGTATTCGGAGTTAATTGTTCAGTCTCGTCCTCCGGTTTTGATGAAGATTTATTCATTTCAAATTCAACCTGCTCGGCCACCTTGATTTCCTCGATAGTGTTTGGAGTCAATGATGTATTTTCAAATGGTTGTAGTGATAGTGGTAAAAATGGGTTCTTTTCAGATTTGTGAAGGGAATAAAATTTTTAGATTTTTTTTTAAAACTTAAGAATGTAGCAAAATTAAATAGCAAAGTGATGTGAAATTTTATGGACAAATAGGGGTTTAAGATTCCACCATTCAACAATACTTATATGATCTAATATTTTTTTTTATTATGCAATTTAAATAATTGGTTTGATTCAAAATATTGCCAAAAGAAGATTTCCAAAATATCAAATGTTAATCACAAGTATAATGCATCAAGAGTCTAAAACTAAGCATGCATTATCAAG
>NW_020629477.1:0-320 GCF_003573695.1 Papaver somniferum
TCCCTGTTTATCTTTGTCATGCTCCAACAAGTCGTTCAAGTCATTACACATCATCAGAACACGTACAAATTCTTCCAGAACCCGTGGATATCTTCTCCCTGTACGTGTTTTCCCTGTTTGCAACTCGTGGATTGCCTAGCCGATTCTAGCTAATTCTGATCGAACCAAAAGCCCACAACGCGTTTGCTAGGCCATATCACAACTTCCTACCAAAAATCAGCCATTGAATCTCCCTAGAACACGTTCAAAACTTCGATCAAAAATCTGCCAGTGAAGAAGGAAATTTTCCCGCCAAAAATGAAATTTGAATTTTAGAAGAA
>NW_020629477.1:347-709 GCF_003573695.1 Papaver somniferum
CCTAGAACACGTTCAACAATTCGATCAAAAATCTGCAGAAGTGTTCTCCATTTTCCCGCCAAAAACAAAATTCAAATGGAGAAGATGACCTCCCCCTAATCCTGTACTGGGGTGCGAATAGCATATGCCTTTTGGGGTGACCTGGGGTGCCCCTTAGTGATTGAGGTGCCCCTTATCCAACGGTGAGAGTCCGAATAACACGTGTCCTCCGGGGCTTTTACCAACTTTTCGAGCGGAATTTTCCAAAAAATGTTTATTTTCCAAAGGTGCCTACAAACACATAAAACACCAAAATTAGTACAAACTCGAGTGCCAACAATATATAGTATTGAGATCAAATTAAACACAAAAATGTGTCTATC
>NW_020629478.1:0-428 GCF_003573695.1 Papaver somniferum
AGATTTGGAAGTTGGATGGAAACTTGGAAGATTTGGAGAATTGGACTTAAAATTGGAATTAGGCTCAAATTGGGAAAGTGGTGTTATTATGGAATGAGGATTCTTTTTCTACAAGGATTGGAGAGCATTGAAGCCTATAAATAAAGGAGTTCTCTACACTTCTACCTCTCTACACCTCTCTACACACGCAACACTTGTGTTTTTGCTTGCTTTTCAAAATTCTTCTTTAATTATTTGTGTGAACTTTAAAAATTATCTCTTTAATTATTTGTGTGAATTTCAAAAACATGAGTAGCTAATTTTCTTATTGATTGAGGATGAATTCCTAGTTCTTAACATGTTTTGAGTTTTTTTTTTAAATCTACTTTGAAGTTTTTCACATGATTATCGTTTGTTTTTACTAATAGGAATGTTTATACATTCATGGT
>NW_020629478.1:439-1000 GCF_003573695.1 Papaver somniferum
CTACTTTGAAGTTTTTCACATGATATTGTTTGTTTTTACTAATAAGAATGTTTATACATTCATGGTTGATTGATAGATTGTTTAGGAGGCCAAATAAATTGATTTGTTAATTGATCGAAAGCTAGTGAAAGTTAGGGGATAAGTAATCGTTTCTTGACTCTTTACATCAGTAGCAAACACGAGACTTTGCGGAGGGATTCCGTGGAGCAATTGTGTGTGGAAACAACGTTAGCAAGTAGACCTTGAGCTAAGAGTCTAACTACTAATATCAACCTAATAAATTCATAAATCTTAATGCGTTTAACTAAATTACATCTTGAGTGAGCTACTACTAGGTGGTTTGGTGAATAGAATCCGGTATTCGAGAACTTCCGTATCCGGTGATACTAGGGATTTAGGATTTTAGCACTGAGCTAGCTGCTTTACCTACGGTTGGTGATAATCTGTGACTAATAAAAAGTGGAAAAGAACATAACTTGATTTGTTGTTTTGCAACAAAGAAGGATTCCTTGATCTAATCTCTCTTATTGGTTTCAACATACATTTTTAATTGCTTTATTT
>NW_020629479.1:0-497 GCF_003573695.1 Papaver somniferum
GATCACTAGCCGACAAAGCAAAAATGCAAGGATATTACTGGCCAACAATGATACAAGATGCCGCAAGAATGTCCCGACGATGTGAAGAATGTCAGCGTTTCGCCAAAAAGATACATGCACCAGCAACAATGTTGAATTCTGTGGATAGTCCGTGGACATTCGCAAAATGGGGCATAGATATCGTTGGGACTTTCATCGAAGGATCAGGGAAAAGGCGATTTTTGATTGTAGCCACGAACTACTTCAGTAAATGGGTGGAAGCCAAAGCCTTAGCCAGGATCAGAAACGTGGACGTGTTTACTTTCATATTCCAAAACATTATTTGCAGGTTCGGCATACCAGCGGAAATCGTGTCCGATAATGGTAAACAATTACAGGGGGAAAACATAGACATGCTCTTCGACACTTTCAAAATAAGGAAAAACAAGTCCACCCCCATATACCCTCATAGCAACGGACAAGCGGAAGCCACCAACAAGACCCTCTCCCTTATCCTC
>NW_020629479.1:508-1000 GCF_003573695.1 Papaver somniferum
GACACTTTCAAAATAAGGAAAAACAAGTCCACCCCCATATACCCTCAAAGCAACGGACAAGCGGAAGCTACTAACAAGACCCTCGCCCTTATCCTCAAAAAGAAATTAGACGAACACAAGGGGCGATGGTGTGAACAGCTACACAATGTATTATGGGCATACAGGACAACACGAAGATCTTCCACTGGGGAGTCCCCATTTCTCCTCACCTATGGAGCTGAAGCAGTTATCCCAACAGAGATCCTCATGCCAACCACAAAGACCGAAGCATGGGAGAAAAATCTCACAACAGACATGATGTTAGAGAGACTGGACGACCTGGAAGGAAGGAGGGAAGCAGCATTGCAGAAGATGGAAAATTATCAACGGAGACTAGCGAGGGAATACAACAAAAAGGTTAAGCTTCAAAATTTTGTAGAGGGGCAGTATGTGCTAAGAACAATCCCGCAGTATCAGCGAGAGAAGAAATGGGAAAAGTTAGCACCTACATAG
>NW_020629480.1:0-477 GCF_003573695.1 Papaver somniferum
ACACTTTGCAAGAGGTAGCCCTTTTTGATGCACCCAGTTAAATTCGATGGTTGTCTTTCTTAATGTAACCTCCACCTTCTATCCCAACCAACCAAAGAACAAGCTAGTCAAGTTTCGTTCAGTATTCTAAAGTGATTGGCAATCGTAACTTCCTATCAAACACCTTGAAGATCGAGGCCATACATGTATTGGTAGATCGTGCGCGTGCAAATTTCTTATCACTATGTGAATTGTGCTAGAATCAGGGTGCCTAAATATCTAGACTAAGACTCCTAATAATTACAGATTTGCACAAGAGTCAACATTTCAAGGTAAATGAGCTCCATTTTTATGTTTTTTTTTTTTTTCAATTTTTAATTTTTTTCAAAAAGAAGGAGTTTTTGTTTTCAATTATGGCATATTATCAAAGTATCTACTTTTCACCCCCAAACCTAAACTAAACATTGTCCTCAATGTTTCAAAATATGAACAAAATTA
>NW_020629480.1:677-1000 GCF_003573695.1 Papaver somniferum
ATAGAAAGATATGCTAAATGCAAAATATGCTACAGCTATGAAGTTATGAAATGAACTACAATGCAAAATATGCTAAATGCACAATATGCTAAATGCAACAGCTGAATGCACTTACAGCTAAAAATGAACTGCAATGATGAAACAGACAGTAAATGAGGAAATAACTTGTAAGAGTGACAGCAGGAGTGACAGATGAAGATGCAAGAATGAGGTTATGTGCAAGATATGCAATGAAAGTGCAGATATGCAGTGACAATAAAAAGTATGCAGTAAAATGCAGAAAATAAGAGCAAAGATAAAGAGCAAACAACAACAGCACCGCT
>NW_020629481.1:0-479 GCF_003573695.1 Papaver somniferum
AACAACATGAAATCAAAGGACAACCAGTGTACTACTCAAAGATTGTGAGCTAGGAAAGCAGAAGAAGCAAAAAGACAAGCCTGATGAGAATAAAGTTGAAGAAGAAAATCCACGTACGTCTGCTGGCTTGCCGTTCAGAAAATTACCTCCGCTGGAAACAATGGAATGCTTTCAAGATTACAAGGATACAATAGAACCAGCCATGATGGAAGTACTGGAGACATACTTTGATAATGCCAACAGCCTGTAAGTACATCAAAATTACCTTTATGCTTGTTTGCATAATATGTCATGCAACTCCCAATGTTTAATGCATGGTTAGTTATGATTGTTTAAAATATCTACATCACATGTTATGCAGCTCCAATGTTTAATGCATGTTCAGTTATGCAAAAAATGTTGTTATATTTATTATGCTTGTTTAAGAAATCAATGCATTACAGGTTATGCTTCTTATGAAATAAATGCATAACAAGTTA
>NW_020629481.1:490-939 GCF_003573695.1 Papaver somniferum
GTGTTATATTTATTATGCTTATTTAAGAAATCAATGCATTACAGGTTATGCTTCTTATGAAATAAATGCATAACAAGTTATGCTTAAAAAAACCCATGCATAACACAACCCTCTAGTTTATGGTTATGCCGCATGTCACTTGAATAAAACATCTCACCAATTATGTCTTATGTCATCTGCAGAAATTCGGCTTGGAGTATCAAAGAAGGAGAAGACCCGTACTTGTGGGATATTCGGCTTCACGGAGATATAATAAGGCAGCTAATGAACAACGAAAACTTAGAAAACCAAGTAGTACGCTACTACAGTTATAGGTTGTTCAGGAAGCGGGAAAATGAAAAGATGGATGATACTGTTGAACATAGGTATGCGGAGTCTGCATTCATGACACCAGATGCTTGGGTAAGTCAAGAAAATAAAATCATTTTGCTACATAACAAGTCATTCCT
>NW_020629482.1:0-304 GCF_003573695.1 Papaver somniferum
TGGCATATACAAGGGAACCAGTGGTCGATAACCTAACTCTAGGTCAACACAACTGGCATATACAAGGGTACCAGTGGTCGACTTTATTGAATTTATTCCTTTTGGTCAAAAGGTCTGGTCTCAATTTTTTTTTTATTTTTTTTTTCAACTTTTTGGTAACTACCATTTTTTTTTCTTTTTCAATTTTTTTTTCTCTTTCATGGTATCTCAATCACTCTAATTCACCCTAGCATTGGTAACAACTTGAATCGTGGGCCCCACCTATCACTTAGAGAAACATAGTTTAAAAACAAAATAAAATAAA
>NW_020629482.1:504-1000 GCF_003573695.1 Papaver somniferum
GGTGAAGTGTAACCAAAAACCTACAAAAATAATATACAACATACAAACCGCCTTGATGGTCAATCAAGGTAAACAGGGTCCTCCAGAGGGACCTCCTCAACATCACCTGTAGGAAAAGGCTCTAAAAAGGGCTTCAATTGCTGACCGTTAACCTTTGAAGAACTACTACCATCTGGTGTCTAAATCTCAACAGCGCCATGAGGAAAAACAGTACGGACCACAAAAGGACCGGTCCACCGAGAGCGCAACTTCCCGGGGAATAGATGCAAACGAGTGTCATACAGAAGAACTTTTTGACCTGGAGAAAATGACTTTCGTAAAATATTCTTATCATGCACAAGTTTCATTTTGTTCTTATACTCCTTAGCACTATCGTATGCATCTCTACGAATCTCATCCAACTCATTGAGCTGGAGCTTTCTATGAACTCCTGCCTTGTCAAGTGAATAGTTTAAGCTCTTAACAGCCCAATAGGCTCTATGCTCTAACTCGACAG
>NW_020629483.1:0-462 GCF_003573695.1 Papaver somniferum
GAATCTAAATCAGGTTTTCATCTAACGGTGAATATTGAATGCTTTGTTACTAAGCTAACATTGATTGCAAACCCTGATTTGAAAGACTATATAAAGGAGACATCTAGTATTGTGCAAAACTAATCCCCACACCTTACGTGTGATACTAGTTTGCGTGCTAGAGTCGATTATCCTTTAACCTTTGGTTTTCTTCTTCTAAAACCAGGTTAACGACTTAAATACTTCTTGGGATTGTAAAGCCAGACCGATACTACTTTTATCGTAGTTGTGTGATCTGATATTGCATCTTCTTTCGTCCGAGTACAATCAGATTGATTGGCTTGAGATTGATATCTTCGATAGGCAAGATATAAAAAATAATCACAAACATCTTCGTCTCACTGTTTGTGATTCCGCAACACCTTGTTTCGCTACCATACGATTAAGATTGTTGTGAGGTGATTGATAACTCTAGGCTGTTCT
>NW_020629483.1:473-1000 GCF_003573695.1 Papaver somniferum
TGTTTGTGATTCCGCAACATCTTGTTTCGCTACCATACGATTAAGATTGTTGTGAGGTGATTGATAACTCTAGGCTGTTCTTCGGGAATATAAGACCGGATTATCAATTGGTTCATGTTCACCTTGATTATTATCAAAAGACAGAGCAAAACCTTTAGGGTTTATCTGTGGGAGACAGATTGATCCTTTGATAGACTTGTCTGTGTGAGACAAATTTGTTTATTGTCAAAGCTTGCGATTTTGGGTCGTAGAAACTCTTAGTTGTGGGTGAGATCAGCTAAGGGAATCAAGTGCGCATTATCCTGCTGGGATCAGAGGTGTAGGAGCATAACTTATCCATCTTTTCTTTAAGTTTCTTGGAAGAAGCTTCGAGATCACTTTTCAGAGCACATGTCTGTTCCAAGACGAGATTCATGGTTAAAGAGAGCTTTTCAAAAAGAGAGATAGAGGAGTTCCCATCTGGGGTGGAATCCCGTTTGTCAGAGCACATCTCATTGTCAGAAGAATCAAATCGAATATTCTTAGAG
>NW_020629484.1:0-315 GCF_003573695.1 Papaver somniferum
ATGCCAGCCGCACCATTGTGCCAATGGAAAACCATGCCATCCACATCTCCGCTCCAAGGCATTCCAACCATGCCAGCCGCACCACTCTGCCAATGGCAAACCATGCCAGCCACATCTCCGTGCCAAGGCATGCCAACCATGTAAGCCACATCTCCACGCCAAGGCATGCCAACCATACCAGCCGCATCACTGTGCCAATGGAAAACCATGCCAGCCGCACCACTGTTCCAATGGCAAACCATGCCAGCCACATCTCCAAGCCAAGGCATGCCAACCATGCCAGCCGCACCACTGTGCCAATGGAAAACCATGCCA
>NW_020629484.1:515-880 GCF_003573695.1 Papaver somniferum
CCAAACCGCGCCAAGGCATGCCATGCCACATGTGCCAATGGCATGCCAACCACCTTGTCGCGCCATACCATGCCGACCTTCCCCATGCGGCTACCAAAACGAAGGCGTGCGACGATCAACGACCAACCTTCCATGCAAGATGCAAATCCTAGCCGTCCAAGGTCGCCAAACAACGCATGGTAACCTTTGGCCCAAAACCCTAGTTTTCGCCACGCCAAACCGCGTCAAGGCATGCCATGCCACATGTGCCAAATAACATGCCAATCACCTTGCCGCTTCATACCATGCCGGCCTTCCCTATGCGGCTACCAAAACGAAGGCCTGCAACAATCAACGACCACTTTTTCATCTAAGATGCATATCTT
>NW_020629484.1:891-1000 GCF_003573695.1 Papaver somniferum
TGCAGATCTTAGCCGTCCAAGGTTACCAGCTAACGCATGGCAACCTTTGGCCCTAGTTTGGTCGCGCCTAAACAAATCCAAAACCCTAACTTTTGGCCGCGCCTAAACT
>NW_020629485.1:0-629 GCF_003573695.1 Papaver somniferum
AAAAAAAAAAAAAAAAAAAAAAAAAAAAAAAAAAAAAAAAAAAAAAAAAAAAAAAAAAAAAAAAAAAAAAAAAAGTGATGCTGATGTCGGTGCTCTAGGTTTCGTGGGTTCTTTGGCTGCGGACATGAGAACGCAAGATGAAGATGGGATTAAAAAGAGATTTTTTTCATGAGAAGAAGATATAGAAGTTACGTGTGTTGCTGGGTTTAAGGTATTAATTGATTTTACCACCTAAGTAGTGTACGTGTGAAACTTGGTTTCTTCTGAAACCATACTAGAGAAACTCACGGTGTTGGTTTCTTCTGAAACCATTGGGTAAGAAGGTGCTGGATCGAAGCTACAGCAGGTGGTCTTCATGGAAAAGACGATGAGTTTGTGGTTGCTGTGGTAACACAGGCGTTGTTGGTGATTGATGGAGTTACTGTCAGGGTCCAGGGAAGTTGTTGGTGTGGTTTGAACCCAAAGAAGTTGTTGCTGAGTGCTGTTGATCGGTAATGGAGTGCTAGAGCTTTAGGGTTTCACAACCCTAAGATCAGGTAAGAACCGGCGTAAAAAAAAAAAAAAAAAAGGAAAGTGTTATTGGAGGATTGTTACAGAGCTCTAACAGTTACAGGAGAACTGTTACAGGT
>NW_020629486.1:0-1168 GCF_003573695.1 Papaver somniferum
TTTAATGTTTTTGGAGAATATTCCAATAGAATCTTACCTGTAAAAGGTTAGATATTCATTATTCTTAACAAGTTTTCGACTTATAGGAGTCCGCTTCTGGCCGTGTTTCGACCTGAAAGCCAGTTTCTTTCCCGAACTTTACGAAACTGTGTGTGTTTAAGGTTTTTGGAGAATATTCCAAGGGAATCTTACCTGTAAAAGGTTTGATATTCATCGTTCTTACCAAGTTTCGGACTTATAGGAGTCCGCTCCCGGCCAGGTTTCGACCTCGGAGCCAGTTTTTTTCCCGAACTTGATGAAACTGTGTGTGTTTAAGGTTTTTGGAGAATATTCCAAGGGAATCTTACCTGTAAAAGGTTAGATATTCATCGTTCTTACCAAGTTTCGGACTTATAGGAGCCTGCTCCTGGCCAGGTTTCTACCTCGGAGCCAGTTTCTTTCCCGAACTTGAGGAAACTGTGTGTTTAAGGTTTTTGGAGAATATTCCAAGGGAATCTTACCTGTAAAAGGTTAGATATTCATCGTTCTTACCAAGTTTCGGATTTGTAGTAGTAAAAAGGGTCTTTTCGGACTTGTGAAGAAAACAATTTTCATATTTAAATTAAACAGGCAAATAAATAAAGTTGTTCAAAATTATAGAGAAAAAAACCAAGATTTGGATTACACCATTGACCAATTAAATGATAAACTCTAACTATTATTCATGCAATTCTATATTTTAAAATGATTTTAATATTTTCCTTTAGTAAATTTTTGAAGTAATAATTGTAACCACATAGTATGAAACATCAAAAGTTTTTAAAACCCAGCGTGCATCATCAAAATAATTCACAACTACTCAATAAAAATTAATATTTCTATATCAATTCCATGCAAATAATCATATGAAAATATTGCAAATAAATAATAAAATTAGAATTATACCAATCAATATGGAACAATGGCTTCCTCTGTCGCCTCGTCTAATGGGTTTAGCTCCTCATCCCAAAAACATAATCAAAAGATGTATCCATGGCCTAATATGTGTTTTTATTGATGAAAATGGTGTAAAAAGAAGTTTGCAACGCTGTATAAGTGTTACAGCGTCACTGTTACAAAAACCAGATGAATCATCGTTCTTACCAAGTTTCGGACTTATAGGAGTCCGCTCCTGGCCAGGTTTCGACCT
>NW_020629487.1:0-475 GCF_003573695.1 Papaver somniferum
TCCTAATAATCTGGTCTGGACAATACTTAAACAAATAAGGATCATCCCAAAATAAGTGCTTAACCTCAGCTAAAACCCTAGAACGATCTTGTTTACCCCAATGTTGGGGCATTCAACCAGTAACAAGATAGTTCACTATATTCGCATACCAAGGTAATTGGGTAACAAAGAACAATTGTTCATCAGGAAAGCTATCCCTTATAGGAAGGGAATCATCAGGGGAACTAACAACTATCCTAGACAAGTGGTCTGCTACAACATTTTCGGCACCCTTTTTGTCTCTAATGTCTGGAGAAAACTCTTGCAACAAAAGGTTCCACCTAATCAATCTAGGTTTTGTATCCTTCTTAGACAAAAGATATTTCAAAGCAGCATGATCAGTATATATGATGATCTTAGAACCTAAGAGATAGGGTTTAAACTTGTCTAAGGAAAACACAATGGCTAACAGTTCCTTCTCAGTAGTGGTGTAGTT
>NW_020629487.1:486-1000 GCF_003573695.1 Papaver somniferum
GGTCTAAACTTGTCTAAGGCAAACACAATGGCTAACAGTTCCTTCTCGGTAGTGGTATAGTTCAACTGGGCATCATTCAGAGTTTTGCTAGCATAGTAAATCACATGAAGTAATTTGTTTTCTCGCTGACCTAGCACAACACCAATAGCATAATCTGAAGCATCACACATGATCTCAAAGGGTAGATTCCAGATGGGTGCCTGGACTATGAGGGAGGTAGTGAGTAAATTCTTAAGCTTCACAAAAGCCTCTAAACAAGCATCATCAAAGACAAACTTAACATATTTTACAAGCAAATTGCAAAGAGGTCTAGAAATTAGGATAAAATCCTTAATGAATCGACGATAAAAACCTGCATGCCCTAAGAATGACCTAATATTTCTTACGGTTTTTGGGACCTGTAAAGTCTTAATAAGGTCAACTTTGGTTTTATCTACCTCTATACCCTTAGAAGATACGATATGCCCTAAAACAATTCCTGAACGAACCATGAAGTGACATTTCTCCCAATTAA
>NW_020629488.1:0-254 GCF_003573695.1 Papaver somniferum
AACCAAGAAAATGAACAAGACTAGCGTGCCCTTACCTAGTTTCCTGATTAAGATATTTATATCTAATTGTGGTTCAGGTTCAGGTTCTATGAAAGGGTCTAAATAAAATATTTTTCTTGGATGCATTTCCTCATAGATTGGATCTAAATTACTAGGTCCTAGAGTCTGGAAAAACTCAAATACGAACTTAGAATCACGAAGTAATAACCTAAATAATTGCGGATCCTCTAAGTCAATCAGATATGACTTACATA
>NW_020629488.1:454-765 GCF_003573695.1 Papaver somniferum
CGAGGGAAGCTTAGTAGAGCTTTGATACCCAAGGCCTCACCGCATTAGAAGGCGGCGCAGTCACGTATTCAACTCACAGAAACCATCATGAACTTTGAAGTGTGCTTAAAGAGCAACCAATATTTTTCGAACGAGTTTCCTATTAAGCTCGTTACCCTATAGGTCTCGTTATAGTCAAAATTTTAGGCTTAGGATCGCGTTTGGTTTCGTCTTCCTAAGGCGGGCAAGAAGAGAACGGTGATGAAATCCGAACCCTTATCTTGTATTGGCCAGGCCTTGTCCTTTACTAGGAATTTAAAACAGCCGTATTC
>NW_020629488.1:776-968 GCF_003573695.1 Papaver somniferum
GTCTAAATAAAATATTTTTCTTGGATGCATTTCCTCATAGATTGGATCTAAATTACTAGGTCCTAGAGTCTGGAAAAACTCAAATAAGAACTTAGAATCACGAAGTAATAACCTAAATAATTTTGGATCCTCTAAGTCAATCAGATATGAATTACATAATTGACCACGGTGAGAGTAGTGGTCATTCTTAAG
>NW_020629489.1:0-392 GCF_003573695.1 Papaver somniferum
GCCTGTAAATGGGATACCCCTTAGTAATTAGGTTACCCCTTATCCAAATTGAGAGTCTGAATAGCAAATGTCCTCCCATGAACGCAAAAAACACTTTTCGAGCCAATTTCGCAGCAACACCTACAAAGACATAAAAAGCCAAAATAAATACAAAACCGAGCACTAACAATATATACAATTGAGATTATATCAGGCACAAAAATGTGTCTATCAAATACCCCCAAACCTATTATTTGCTAGTCCTCGAGCAAAAATAAAATAGAAATAAAATCCTAACTCACTGTCGCAGGCATCGTCGATTGCACTTAGCGTATGCAATAAGCCTTTAAACCCCTAGGTGTCCCTAGTGGCGGAGTGTTGTCTCCGGAGGGCTTACCAGAGGTATACCCACA
>NW_020629489.1:403-1000 GCF_003573695.1 Papaver somniferum
AATAATCCTTTAAACCCCTAGGTGTCCCTAGTGGCGGAGTGTGGTCTCCGGAGGGCTTACCAGAGGTATACCCACAAAACCTTTTTACTCCATACCCTAGCTATCTACACAGAACCTTCGAAGGCACTAAAGAATCTCCTTGGTTGGCATACTTATTGACTACAGGAGGAAGTACCCTGATGCGAAATTCCAATTATTGTACACGAGTTTGCACTCAAGCATACTAAAATTCATATGAAGTGACATAGCTCTACTCAGATAGTTGCACTGTGGACATCAATATCCGGAGTCGAAACTAATCACATGGATAGATCAAGAAGATGGATATAGAAAAACATAGATGGTTTTGATGTTTACTAGGTGAACGGTGTTTCTCATATCTGTCTGAAGTCCTCCGCCAAAATGAACTTATCCTAATGGACTGAGATACTAGTCTGACTAATACTAACACACTGGCATATACAAGGGAACCAATGATTGATAATCCTAACTCTATGTCAACACAACTGGCATATACAAGGGTTTCAGTGGTCGACTTTATTGAATTTATTCCAGTTGGTCTGATGGTCTGGTCTCTTTTTTTTTCAACTCTTTTTT
>NW_020629490.1:0-403 GCF_003573695.1 Papaver somniferum
CAAACTTTAAGTAAATCACCACAAGCTTTGGCAAAATTGTCTTTCGCTCCAATCTTCAAAAATCTGCAAGGAAACAAAAAAAAAACAAAAACGTAAAGAAGAACAAAAATAATAAAAATAAAAAAAAAATCTAAAAAAAAATGCTAACTAAACACAGGTCCGTGTCGGCAGCGCCAAAAATTTGATGTATTTTCAAATGATGTTTGTAGTTGTAGTGGTAAACAGGTTCTTTTCAGACTTGTGAAGGTAACAAAATTTCTAGATTTAAATAAAATTTAGGAAAAATAGCAAACTGAAGTAAAATTTTATGGAGAAATAGGGGTTAAGATTCCACCAATCAACAATACTTATGTGATCTAATATTTTTTTACTATGCAATTTAAATAATTGGGTTGATTCTAAA
>NW_020629490.1:585-787 GCF_003573695.1 Papaver somniferum
AATATTGCAAATAAATATTAAAATTAGAATTATACCAATTAATGTGGAACAATGGCTTCCTCCGTCGCCTTGGGTAATGGGTTTAGCTCCTCATCCCGAAAACACACTCACAAGATGTATTCATGGGTAAATAAGTGCTTTTATTGATGAAAATAATTGGTAATTGAAATTAGCAACGCTGCAGAAGTGTTACATCGTCACT
>NW_020629491.1:0-505 GCF_003573695.1 Papaver somniferum
GCATCTTCAATGACTAAGTGTCATCCAAACACGAGCAGCACACATCAAACTTGCTGAAAATCCGTGAATATCATTTTCAAACCCGTGTTGCCCTGATTTCTTCCACGTGATTATCCAGCCAAATTCAGTCGAAACAATCACCCATACCAGCTCTGTTATGATATATTACATCTTTCCACAAAGTTTCAGCGATTGAATCGCACAAAATCACGTCCAAATGCAATCGAGAAAATCTGCCAGTGAAGAGCAAATATTTTCCCGCCAAAATATTTTTTTGAATTTGTGAAGAAGGTCACCCCTTATCCAGTGGTCGCCCCCTTATCCGTTGCTGGAGTCCGAATAACACATGTCCCTTGGGGTGCCTTTAGTAATTTTTCTGGGGTGTTTCCAACACTTTTTCTGGGTTCCTCCGGTGCATTTCAGGGGTGTCTTTAGTACTCTATCCTAGGGTGTAAACACCACTCTTTCGAGCCAATTTCGCCGCAAGAGCTTATTTTTCCAAAAA
>NW_020629491.1:614-1000 GCF_003573695.1 Papaver somniferum
TTAATCGAGTCTAACAATACAGAATATTGAGAACAAAATAGACACATAAATGCGTCTATCAAATACCCCCAAACTTATTATTTGCTAGTCCTCGAGCAAAACTAATAAAAAATAAATAAAACCGAGTTAATCTCGGGAGGGTTTACCAGAGGTGTGCCCACAAAACCATTACTCCTAATTGGTCACAAGTATCCAAAGAGATATAAGGACATACATATTCTCAACCTATCTCCAAGTAAGTAGAATGCCAGAGAAATTAAAGGTGTCAGCTCTAAAGCTGACTGAAGAAAAGGGGAGACACATCCACACGACTGCTAGATAAAGAGATATCCGCTACACAGCTAGATAAACATTGTAAGATGCGTCCGCTGCTTTACAGCTGGATA
>NW_020629492.1:0-431 GCF_003573695.1 Papaver somniferum
CTGTCAGTCCATCTCTTACAATAAGATTTATTATGTGAGCACAGCACCTTATATGAAAGTTTCTTTTCCCAGTATCCGACATAACATTCCTTGCAATGAATCGACTCTTCATTATCTTAACACATGAAGTATTTGATGCAGCATTATCCAAAGTGATGCTGGTTACTTTTCCTTCAATTCCCCAATCATTTAACATCAGAAATAACTTATCTGAAAGTGCTTGACCAGTATGGGGTGGTGGCAGTGGAGAAAATTTAAAAGAAACTTCTGCAATACCCAATCTTGATCAACAAAGTGTACTGTTAAACTTATGTATCCAGTGGTGTTGACGGAGGTCCACATGTCTGATGTTAGACATATTTTACCTGGAGCACATTGTAATTTCTTGCGAATAACTTCTTTTTGGAACTTATGCATTTTAAGAATATCAG
>NW_020629492.1:602-1000 GCF_003573695.1 Papaver somniferum
ATACACAATTAAAGGAGAGATTTTTACCAATAATTAGTCTTGTAACTAAATCCCGAACTTTTGATTGATCTATTTTGCGTGCACGAGTAGCCAGTTCTCCATTATTTGTAGATAACAAAAGTTGCCCCACATCTTGCATCTTCAGTCTAGGGCACTTCTTTAAATGCCTTGACATAGTTGATGTTCCTCCTTTCTGACTGTCATAAGCATATTCCTTCCCACAATGCTTGCACGTAGCCTTTTTTTTACCATCTTTGTCTCGTGACTAATCAAAATCATTCCATACTTTTGATGTAAATTTCCTTTTCTTTGAAGCATTCTCTTGAATTGTCATCGACTCTACTACTGTGATATCCTCTTCACTCATGACATCGTCATGGTCTTCTTCAACTGACATT
>NW_020629493.1:0-277 GCF_003573695.1 Papaver somniferum
CTCAGAAACCTACAACCCTGGTTGGAGAAACCATCCTAATTTCTCTTGGTCTAAGGGCCAGAGTCAAGGCCAGTCTAGCAATTCTCAGCCTCCCCCAGGTTTTGGTTTTAAGAACTCTTCAAGTCAAACTCAGTTTCAAAACACTTCCGAGAAAAAGATCTCTACCTTAGAGGATACTCTCACTATGTTAGCAAATAACCATGAAATGCTAACAAAGAACCACATGAGCTTTCAACAAGAAACTAGGCAAGAATTGAAGAATAATTCCCAGAGTCTT
>NW_020629493.1:477-757 GCF_003573695.1 Papaver somniferum
CTTTGTTCCCAGAGACCCATTCCCACAGCTACTAGTTCCGACTAAGAGGGAGTCCAACTTTAATGATATATTGGAGGTTTTTAAGCAGGTTAATATCAACCTTCCATTATTAGATGCAATTAGGCAAATTCCCTCTTATGCCAAGTTCCTTAAGGACTTGTGTACGCGAAAGCGTAAGCTCAGTGTCCAGAAGAAAGCCTTCATAGCTAGTCATGTGAGTTCTATTATTCAGAATACCACTACTCCTAAGTATAAAGACCCAGGGTCCCCTACCATTGCT
>NW_020629494.1:0-451 GCF_003573695.1 Papaver somniferum
TTTAAGTTCTGTTGTGGTTTGTTTTAGAAATAGATAGGAAGTGTAATCAAGTGGCAGATCTTTTGGTCAGGTATGCTAGGACCAACAATCGTAGTAGAAAATGGAATGTGAATCTTCCAGACAATGTAATGTCTAGAATTGAGATTGAGAAAACTGCCCTGTAACTTTGATGTGCCTTATGGCTTTCAATGAAAATCTTTGTGTTTTTCTTTCAAAAAAAAAAGAAGATAAAAGCTAGGTCATTTTGAAGTAAAAGAAGCCACCCCTTAACCTTGTATTTTCAAAATGGCTAAATTGCCCCTGCAATAATTAACACTAATTTAGTTGAAATCATTGGATTAGTTAAATTAATTAGATTAGTTAGTTGATTTATATGAGTGGATTTGGAAATAATTGAGAGTGCGAGATAGAGTGAAGTAGTAGAAGAAGTTTTGGGGGGGGGGGGGGGGGG
>NW_020629494.1:462-1000 GCF_003573695.1 Papaver somniferum
GATCAAATGGATTATATGCATGATCCCCACTTTTATTTTCCTCGAACTCAAGATGGGTATGGAAGTGATGAATGTCTTGAGCCAAACGTAGAATCCAATGACCCAGAAGAAGAGAAGGGAGATGCAAGTAATCAGGTAGACAACTTACATGGTGAAGATTATGATTTTTCCATGCAAATGATCGATTTTTTTTCCACTTTTGCTGCCCAGTGTCGGCAAGGTCGACGATTGTCAATCATGCCGACTGTAAATGTCATCTAGTATATATTACCAAATGCCTCGACTTTTCATGAGCAATATTAAGTCGTCATGGTCGAAAATTTGAACCATGCCGACTACCAGATTTTTTGCAACACAGTAGACGTGATTTGAAAATGTTTAAGCCGGCAGTATTGGGATTACGTCGACCCTGCCGACTATAGTTTGGTCGACATTGTGTTATTCTTCGACCATGCCGTCTTTTCTTTAGTCGGTGTTGTTTTATATATCGACCCTGCCGACTATTGTAGTACATATCAACTAACTTGTGATGTTTTGT
>NW_020629495.1:0-167 GCF_003573695.1 Papaver somniferum
TATTTTATTTTTATTTTTTTTATTATTTGTTCCTTTTTACTTTGTCTTTTTGTCTTTGATTTACAGGTTCGAAGTGGAGCACTAAGGACTTGGAGAGGAAAAATCTTAAAGCGAAAAGCGAAAAGAGAAGAAAAAAGGACAATTTTAGGATTTAATTTTTAATTTTT
>NW_020629495.1:234-385 GCF_003573695.1 Papaver somniferum
CAAGAAAAAAAAGACAATTTTAGGATTTAATTTTTAATTTTTTTAGAGTGTGTGAGGAAAACTGTAATTTTTTATTTATTTATTTATTTTGGACTTTGGACTTTAAACAATTGGACTTTATTTTTTTTAACCCTACGGAAGGGTATTATTA
>NW_020629495.1:451-743 GCF_003573695.1 Papaver somniferum
CATAGGAGTCGTGGCCCGAGTCGACGACAACGGTTCATCGCCCGTCTGGTACGGAAGGTAAGTCCAATCGAAACACCCGCGAATCTCCTGCAAGCGGGTTACTGTCTACCTTAAGGTGATAATTGTTTGAGGACGAACCGGACTGTCTTTATTTTCCTAGTAAAGGGCAAGTCCTGGACTAAACAAGATAAGGGTTCGGATTTCATCACCGTTCCCTTCTTGCCCGCCTTAGGAAAACGAAACCTAACGCGAACCCAAGCTTAAAATTTGGAATAGAACGAGACCGATAGGG
>NW_020629496.1:0-436 GCF_003573695.1 Papaver somniferum
GTATATTGAGGAGTTAATATCTCAATCTCTTGATTTGATCTTTACTCAAGCAAATAGAAATCTGCGAGTCTTTATCAAATACAAGGATAAAAACTTGTGTTAAAGCATTGATCGGTTGAACTCGCATGCGTTGCTATCTCAAAGCATGTTTGTCAATGTTAGTGATCGAAACTATAAGTCTTGATTTCTATTCTACTATAGCTAAGGTCTCAGACTAGGATAGAAAGTGTAGTTGAGCTCAAGAACTCCATGGCAATCATCATACAAGACGAAGGACTACTCAAGGAACTGGTGGATCTTCATCGACTAAAAGGTATGTGGAGACTTGAACTTATCTATCACTCAAAAGTCTATTTATCTCCTATCTTGAGACAAAAGTCGTTTTGATATATAGGCTTACATTATACACATTTGGTATTTCGAGTCGAGTTTACCT
>NW_020629496.1:447-1000 GCF_003573695.1 Papaver somniferum
AGTCGTTTTGCTATATAGACTTAGATTATACACATTTGGTATTTCGAGCCGAGTTTACCTCGCCTATCTATTTCTCGAAATATGTGTTGGTAAAGCTTTCGCTTTAGCCAAGTTCATCTTTACCTAGTGACGAAAGTCATGTTATGTTTCAATCACTTTGAAAATTTCTCTGACGAAAAATGGTTTGTGAATAACAACTATATAACATTCTCGTAGAATGTTTTAATGATTGAAATGAGAGTTTAGACTATATAACCATTCGGAGGATATAAGCATTATTGTGGAAACACATATATGTATAAGTCCTTGTTACTTGAACCAAAGTTTGCGAACTTTGTTGATTAAGTGAACCGGAGAAGTGCGTGAGCTAAGTCTGCGAACCCAGTCCGCGAACTGGCAAAGTTCTCAAACCCGGGAATTTCTGCTGGAGTTTGTGAACTCCATCCGGGAACTTAAGTCCACGAACCCAGTCCGCGAACTTGAGTAGGTTATGTCTAAAAACAATGTTTAGTGAACTTATCTTTATAAAATAAGGAATGCAATTGAAAACCAT
>NW_020629497.1:0-571 GCF_003573695.1 Papaver somniferum
AAATAAATAATGTGGATTGTATTGGAGGATGTAAATTTTGTATTTAAAATCCCTTTAAATTTGCATTCTCTAATGGCAATGATTGACTCTTATCTTGTGCAAGACAACAAAACCAATTTATATTTCATTTGCCTTAAATTTTGTACGTTCAGGTAAGTCGAAGATAATTAATACTCCCTCCTCCTAGATGCTAAAATATGATACTTTTTTATTATTTTGGTCCTAAAAAACTGGCTATACTTCATTATTTTCCACCTTTAATCCTAATATACCCCTAAAGAAGGTATTATCCTTGTGTTTCTTAATCTTTGTGCAAAATCTTATTTTAGCATCTAAATTAGGACGGAGGATGTACAATTAACAAGATTTATTGAAGGGTAAATTTGGAATAGAAAATCAAAGATTTGAATTGACAAAAAACGATTGAAAGGAAAGAAAAATGGCATGTTACAATTTGTCCCTCATCAAAAATTTATCCTAATGCAATAAAAATTCCATATATTAATAACTTTAGGAACTCATAGAATTATTGATATATGCAGAATATAGAGAGGTATACAAAAAAAAAAAA